>NW_028301577.1:8287500-8492500 GCF_042242905.1 Orbicella faveolata
GTAGTAATAATAATAACTATTCTTGTCGGTAAACAGCGGGTTTCAACAGCAAAACTACAATGCAATCCAAAATGCTCTCGAAGTCACGTCTTATACACCTTATTCCAAAATGGCCGCCATTTTAGTGTTCTTTTGTTTGCATGCAAATTAACCCTTGTTGCCTCGTTCGAGGGAAAATCTTCTTTTGAATTTCGAGTTTAAGAACGAGGCAACAAGGTGTAATTTGAAGGCAAACAAAAGAACTCTAAAATTGCGGCCATTTTGGAATAAGGTGTATAGCTTTCCACTCCTCTCTGTTCCTCTCCCGACCGCGGCCATTTGTTTTGAGTGCGGGGTAATTTGCATAGCCATACATAAAGTATATACTCGCACCAAGTTTCCCAGTCATCACAAAGGTCATCAACATGGGACACCGCGGAAATACGTTTTTTGGGGCGCGATACAGTATTTTGCCGGTCAGCGGTACACCTTAACACAACTACAAAGTTTCTGCAACTTTTACATTGTTTACGCAGCGAGTCTTGTCGACAGTCAAAAAGATACAAAACTTAGAGCGTACACTGTAAACTTAGCTTTTAGACTCCGCTCATTTGCTGGTTAGTTCTCAGTTAATATTATATATTGTGCCAAAGCAAAACTGAACTTGCACACGGTGTGAAATTGTTGTTGTTTCGTGAAAGTTCATGGTCGCACATCTGATGCCCGATTTAGGACGCGGGCACTGAGCAAACTGTTTTGTGACCCATCACACATCACACAAGTAGGTCACGTGATTCACATATCATCTCCACTCTATCATCTTGTCATCGGACGTCTGTCCAAACGCTAGACTAAGCGCACTGTTCTCTAAAATCTTCTTGTCAAGATCTTTGTAAATAATATTTTTTATACATCGCTAATACTTCGTTGCTAATTGTTCATATCTTCAGTTCTTCGTTTGTAAATATATATAGAGGGTTTTTTTATTGGAAATGTCTTCGAAAGGAGGTCGTCGCTCACGTGGAGCCGGACGAAAGCGTTATTCTGGTGACGCTTTCGTAGATGAACTTCGTCAGGAGGTTAATAGCTCACTGGCGGCGGAAAAGGACGTCTCGGAAGCCTTCCGACAACTCTGCTCCGTGCAGATTTCTCTGGACTCGATTAGAAGTCTTCCAGCGAAAGTGTTGTCAGTATATCTGCATGCCAAGTTCGACGAACGTGTGCGTGACTTCGTCACCTCGTCATTGGCAGAGCTTGATATTCTTCCAAATTCGATGCGAAACATATCAGTGGCGAATTTAACTGGGCTTTCTGAGTATGAGGTGATTGTGGTTTGTGTAGTTGTCTTATTTTTAGTAAGTTTATATGCTAGTAAGCCTAACCCTGAGCTTAAGTTGTTTGGTATTCAACCTTTGTTAAACGATGTTGTCTTAATATTTATTTCATTTACAGGCTTCTCTTCTTTACGAAGCTTGCTCGGTTGTCTCTAAGGCGAGCCCTCCATATTCACGAAGTATCCAAAACGTTGATATATCCTCACGTGGTTTCCCTGTTCTGTTAACTCCGCCGATTGGTGTTTGTATCGTTTGCAGCGACACGCTGAGCGAACACAACAAGACTTGTGATGTTACAATCTACGGTCTCCTTGGTAAGGTGGCGGGCCTGAAATTTAGTTTGCGCTGCGACCGTTGCAAATTAAATTATAATTACGATCGTTACGGGAACAGAGCGAGGGGTTGGTGTCTGTACGAAGGCCAGCGACCTTTGGTGGAGGCCAGCGATGTCTGCTTTGTCGACCGAAAGTTGCTGGAATTTCAGTGCGCTCTAGCGTGAGTTGTTAACGTTTCGTTATATTGTTTTCCACTGATTTGTGATATCATTTTGTTCGTTTTATCTTTTTGTATTCTAAATGCTGGGAGCAACTTCAGAATACCCGGCCACTTTATTTACATCAGCCGTTATGCAGAACGAGGTTTATAACAATAGTTGCTATTCTTATTCAATAAGATGCTAATAAGTGGCCGGGTATTCTGGAGTTTTGTTTTATAATAAAGATATGAAGTTTAAAATTTCGAATACCTATGATTTTTAAAGCTGCCATCCAGCAGAATATCGTTAAAGTTTAAACTTCTGTCGATATCTCGGCTTAAGGTTCCTTTTCTTTTCTGATCTCTGTTATTTTTTTATTTATTTTAGAAACCACAGCTGGGTTAGTTTTTCTGGCTTTTCAACAGCCTACAATGAGGTGTTTCAGCTGCTATCAAAAGGAGGAGGTATTACTGATAATATCTGTGTTACAAATAGATTCCGTCTTGGCCTGGGCATGTCTGTTCAGTATCAGTATATCACAAATGCCGTTCTCTGATTGGCTACATCACTCACTGTCTATTTAAGCAATATAGTGTTTCTGTCTATTGGCTGATAGTTGCCCCACAGAAATTCGATGTTCTTAAAACAAATTTTTTCAATTTTTTTGGATGTAAGCCGTGAAAGCCAAATGTAAAATTTGAAAAAGAAAAGAGAACAAAGGCTAGTAATACAATTTCAGGTTTTGTTTTTTATTTTCTAGAAGACCCCATGTTTACAGAAAAATTTCCACGGCTGAATACTATCCATCTGGGTATTTTTCTTGGACAGGCAGTATGGGCTGATAGTGTCTTTCTGTGGATAAATACTATCATGTCAAGTGATCAATTGAAACCAATAAGAATCAGAGAAAATTTAGTGGCGAACTATAATCTGTGACAGATATTGAGTGCCGTAGCAGTGTGCCCTTGATAATAAAATGACAGCTGCTTCTTGGTGATTTCAAGTTGTCTACGAAGAAGATTTAAATGAAGTTTCGAATGACTCAGTGGTAGATTTATATTAAAACAATTATTAGATTATTCGCTCTTGATTTCTATGTGTGATGGTTGACTCGGCCACGGATAGAAATCTTGAGCTCATAATCTAATTGTTAAATAGAAACATTAGTGAAAGTTTGTTACGACAAGAATTGCTGTGGGAATACAAGCCAATAGGAGAGTGTTTCCAGAGCTTTCTAGAGTTCTTCCAAACTTTCACGAGTGTTTTTATAACTCTATAGAAACATGGAGAATATGTTTTTTATTTCTTTTAAAATATTCCACGACTAAAACAAAGACAATAACTCATTTAATTTGATCAGTTTGTTATAGTTTGTTGTATGATATGAGTAAAAGCATATGAATTGTATGAGTTAAATGATATACCAATTGGAAAATGACTTGTGATTATGTAGAGTCTCTATTAGGTTTGTTTGGGATGTGGTATATTTCGGTAATAAATTACCAGATGCCGGATATTTTGGGGAAAAATTTAATGCAAAATTTATACTAGATAAAGCGTATTATCGAACAAGGTAATCCTTAATTTTCCCCATTGGCATTAACAGGATACATGAATTTTAGGCCAAAACTATATGAGATTTGGGATAGATCCTTTCCTTATGGTGTTTCTGTGTATTGTTATTTAAGCCACAGTGGCTTATACTAAATTTTCCTAACCAATAAAGGTAACTGTTAAACGCATGTTTATCTCTCTTAGAATATGGAGAAAAGCAGTGTGCATCGGCATTTTCGAATGGGGAACTGGAATTAGAACTAAGAGAACTTGGAAGCCTTGACTTCTTTGGGATGATGAAAAAGAATGAGGACAGAGAGAAAGTGATGGAGGAAGTTGACAAGATAAGGGCCAAGGGTGTGTATAGTCATTCATCTGATGACTGTTCAGATACTTGTAAGGCAAGAGGTAAGAGTTTTATTTGTCAAATGCACCAGTGCTTTCAGTAATTGCTTGCAACCAGCTATTATGAGTGGCAACTATAGTGAGGTGCATCCAGGCTGGGTGTGACAAGATTTTCTAATATTATGCTTTCTTCCCAATCCTTTCTTAGTAGAGGTTATTATAAAAAGTGTAATACTGTTTTGATACTGTTTTAATTGGTTTCTGATTATAATCACGGCAGACAGCCTTTGCTGTGCTCCATTTAATTCTATCCCTTTTCCATTGATTGTATTCTGCATGGCTTGTTAGTACCTTTTTACACCACATTAAACTTCAGAAAGTAGATTTCAAATTTTCCTGTCGATCTCAAAATTTTTACTTTACAAAATGGAGTTTGATATGGAAGCTGCTAACCATGGTAGACTCATTTCTTCACGGGTTCCTTCACAACACGTATATGCTAGAGGCCAAAGAAGGAATCCAAAATGATGGATTTGATTACATCATACCACATGTAATTATCATTCCCAGACCCACTTGGCAGCTCTCTCAATACTCCATTGATATGGTGGATCAGTAAATGCTAGAATGTTGTAAAATCAACCTTTTGAAGATGTCAAATTATGTCAGTTGGTTATTTCTATCATTTGTCAATGATTTTTTTTTTTGCCTTTTTAGCATTAAGGTTACTTTCTGGATTGGGTGAACTACATTATCTTGGTTCATTTTTGATATTTGACTTTCCAAGCAGTACACTTATTTCTCAGTGAAAAATGGCTAAGTGTTAGTGTTGAGCCCTGTTCTGATGGTATATGGTACATATTAAATAATTTTTCTCCTTTCGTGAAAATTAATGATGTAGGTTGTGGTAGACTGTGGGTAATAGACGGGCAGTGGAAGCTAATGTTTTCTCATTGCATGATGCAAAGAAAGGTATTTATTCAATTTCAGCAATTAATAATATTATTATTATTAATAACTATTTGTATATACACACAGCTCGGTGACCTTGGTGTCTCAAGCCACATGATTAGTTCACTATATCTGGCTAATGAGCATTACTCACTCCCTACCAAGTAAATAATGTGTAATTCAAACAAAAAAGTATTTTTTTTTTGTAAATGAGCATCTTGCCAGTGTATTTGCTTGTTTTTATTGAATTATTTAGCAATTTTTCATTATTGTGTTTAATGGCAAAAATAAACAGATTTTATCAGGTGTTGAGGCTGTACATGTATTATTTTGATTTCAATCTCTTTTAAATGCATGAGATGACTTCTTTTGTGTCACACTGAACAGAACTTCATCCGTGGGCTTCCTCTCTTGAACTACCCGAATGTATGTACAAATTCACCACAATTTGGCAAGACATTTTGCACAGAGCATGTGAACTACCTTAATGAGAAGCACCCTGAAGTTCCAACTGATATCCATGGGTTCCTGAAACACTGTGGTATCAAGCATGACAATTCAGGTACTACACTTTAGCTAACTAATTTGGGTTGATAAATGAGTAATTAGGCATACAGTATGCTGTAGCTTTTCCTAATTAGCTAATCATAGGGCCCCTAAGAGCGCCAATTGGCACCTTTGGACTACAATTTGTGAAATTAGATTTATAGGCACTCTCCATTAATTTCTCATACTAAAGTTTACTTTCATATTCATGCTTTTGTAAGCGATATTTCTTTCCCTCAAAGGATGTAATGTGTGTACAATTTATCAAATACATTGATCAAGACCTTTTAGATGTTAATATATCATGACTTGCTTCTATCAGGTATATTAACTTGAAAAAAAAAATGAAATTAAATTACAGTGCTTTCAGATATTAGAGCTTTATTTAATATGGGGTTCTGTACTGAAGAACAACTGAAGACTGCACTGTTATTTTTTGACATCAACCTGGTTTTTCTCGCATTTTAACAGGTGACGATAAAGCTTTAGATTACCTGGACAAGGATGTTGCAAAAGTTGAGGAGGTGGTATCACTGCTGGGAAATGAAGCAGATTCCCACATTGGAAACAGTACACTTGAGGCGCAAGGTGAATTGCAATATTTCACAGTTTATCCTATGTGCATATATACAATACCAAACTATAATTTCAAGATAGTGCAATCATATAATAATTATTAGGTATACATTGTTCTCGTCAGTAAGACGGTACAGGTCCTGTGAAAAATCTTTTCTGAATTTCCCTTGGGTGTGTTTTGAGAGGAACTCTACAAAAAACGAGCTAGACCCTATTGACCAGCCATTATGTCGGTTTTCTTGCCTAAGATATCTCTCCTGTTTATTCCTCTCTGAAATTACATACAGTTAAACCCCTATTAAGAGGCCAGCCTTGGGGTAATGGGAGCTGGCCCTTACTAGGGATTAATTGTCCGCTTAATAGAGATTGATGAACCATGAATATTTTTCACTGTTGGCTAATTTCTCAGTGAACCTGACTTAATTCAAAACAATCATGATGTGCATGATTGTTTTTATTGCTGGTCAACTTCTTTTTTAGACTCTTATCTGCCACTGCCTTTTCTAATACAAAGTTTTTAACTTTG
The DNA here is from genome assembly GCF_042242905.1 of Orbicella faveolata. Classification (NCBI taxonomy): domain Eukaryota; kingdom Metazoa; phylum Cnidaria; class Anthozoa; order Scleractinia; family Merulinidae; genus Orbicella; species Orbicella faveolata. The sequence continues at coordinate 8,293,787 of NW_028301577.1, forward strand.
GGTGGCAAAAAGTTGGGTGTGGGGTTAATATGGGTGGCCTGGGAATAGGGGTTTTAAAAGTATTATTATAATTGATAATAATTGTTGAACTTTGATAACTGGCCACAAAAGTGGACACAAAAGTAACCATAAAAGCATAGCTGTTTAACAATTGGTGATACATGTGTAGTTGGTCAGCATGGTTAATGTTTCATATGTGTTATGCACGAGCTATTCTGACCTTCTTTATATTGTCTTTTTAATTAGTTAGAACCATTTTTTTAATGTATTCTTATTTCAGAATGGATCTGCAATAATTATTGTTGGTCCATCCCATAGACCCATTTCATAAATGGCTGTCAATTTAACATTCTTGCGTGTGCATTTACATTAGCCTCATTAAACTCATTTGGGAGTAAAAATTCTTTTGCATTATCAACTCAAGAATGTGGTTATTCAGGCTAATTTTAATACTTACTAAAGAATTTATAATTGGCAGCCATTTATGAAAAGGATCTATTAGAGCATATTTTTTTCCCCAAAAAGTCAGTGTCTATGTTAACAATTATTTCTTTGGTACTGCTATCATGAAAAATACCGATGGTAGTTTTGTCCTTTTTTAACAGGAAACACTGGGTTTATTGAAAAGGAGCATAGTGCGTTGACAAATGTTCTGCAGGACTGTAGTGAACCTCAGCCAACCTCTTGTAACAAAGAGACAGGTGGAAAACAGAGACTCCAAAAGTGGTCCAGAGGCCACCTTTTTGTTGTCAGAGGAGGTGGAATAATTGATAAGTGGAGCCCTCTATTTAAGTAAGTACAAAAACAGTTAAATACACTTTTTTCGTTCATCTCAATATTCAAAATTGTGTCACTGGAATAAAATAAAATACTATTTAAACATGTGACTTTTCCCATCATTGTATACATCTACTGATTGCAGTTTCGATTTTTTTAAAATTTTTTCTTTATTCCAGATGCTTGTTATAGAATATTTGGTCAGAAGTTCAATTATACAATTGATGAAACCATTTAAGAATATACATGTACAGTAGACCACTCTTATAAGAAACTTTCTTTGGTCAGCGTAATGGTAACCCTATTAATGGGGTTCCATTAATACATGTACATGTATCGTATGTTCATAATTATTACAAAATTTCTGAACTCACTTATAAATAGTTAATTACTTTATGATACAATAGGTCAGAAAGCCCATCTCAGGTGTTTATCATTGTTCTGTCATGGCTGTTTACCATTTTGAAGGGGATAAATCCACTCAACTGGGGCAAAGTGTTTTTGGCCTACGACAACATGTGCCATTTGGATGGCTTGAAAGCAGCCCGGAATCCTCTGCCTTGGCCATCTCCTTGGGACAAAGCGTGGCTGTCAATAAAAAAGATTATTGATAGTCTGCATATTCGCAACCACAAGGACAAAATGTGCCAGGAAAAGTACAGCCCAGCCACACTGAAAGAGGAACTTCCAGAAGGAAATACAATGGCAGCTGAACAAACATTTGTATGGCTATCCCGATTCAAGAAAATATTGTGTGCTATGCCGAAGGTACACCACCTATTTTATTTGCACCGTTTAGTTAAACGTCGCAACCAGTACACAGTTATGTGTTATAGTAATGACATGAGGCCTCTTCTGCCGAAGGCTCGTGGTACGTCGTGCAAAACTGGCCATGACTGACAGTGATTGATCAATATCATCAGTCTCGCTTAATATTAGGCCCTGTTATGCATGCAAAATTTTTCATATGTCTGATATTTCTATTAAATATGAGGTATATAATAGTATGCTGCTTATAAATTCATTGTTAAATATTGTGTTCCCATGAATCAAAGGATGGATGGCAAGGCACACTTCTTTTATTGTGTTCAAAATCATGTTATTTTTCCTGTGAATGGGTTTGCAGTCTGATAAGTTTTAAATTTTGCTCATTGTTTTGTGTTTTAAGTGTCTGGTGTACAAATATCTCAAGAGTTGGCTGTAGCAAACACAACAGAAATATGTCAGTTTCTTAGTGAGATTTAGAATTAGATGTAACACTTTGAAGGGTTAGACTGGCCAGGTTAAACCGGGAAATCAGTATAATTTCGTGGTCTTTTTTAATCTGTTACATGTAAATATAATAAATCATTGCTGTCTTATGAACACAGACCATGTGCAGATAGCAACCTCCATTGTTGTCTCCTTGCAACTTATCATCTCTTTTGTTACTGGTGTGTTTTAAGGTTTCTATTTTTCCACTTTACATGACTGGTACAGTGCTAACCACTGATTACTCAGCCGATTGGCACAGATGAAATAATAAGTCTTAGAGTGCTTAGCAATGTATTATGGGTGATGTTCAAAGCTACAGTTTATACATGCCTGCAAAGTCTATTACATCTACATCGTGAAAAGACACGGGCCTCTATAATCAAGAGATTAAAGCGTGTTTCAAAGCAAGCATGATTGGTAAACAAGATCTTCAAATCAGAACATTGAGTCCTTTTGGTGTGTAAACAAGGTGTTCATCCAAAATGTCACATTGGTTTCTGTTTGACAATTGAAAAAATGCTTGGTGACCAACTGCTATTTCCAGAAGCTCGGACAAACCAAGTTATTAACCCCTGAGTTATTGTTTGCATTTCTATCACTTTCTAAATTTTAAACATCTTTCAAATGGTAAATTACACATAGTGATCATCTGACAAAAATTTATCTTGTCAAAGGGTTACTTAAAAAGGAGTTCGTTTTGTTGTGTTGGATCCAAAGCAGATTGTCTAGGACATCTGCAATTCACTTCACTTCACAATGCACCCATAACTACCGATTGAAAAATACACATTTAAGTTATTTCTGACAAAAGTCTTTTTTTATTTATTTTATCAGTTGGTCTTTGTTCCTTCTTCAAAATTACCATTTGTTCAGCCTAGCCTTGCATAGAGGACAGAACCTGAAAGTTGTAAGGGAAAAGACGAAGAGTTCATTACCTTTTTTTCCCAGTAAACTAATTACATTATTACTGAGAATGATTAGTGGAAGGAGGACTATAAAACATTGTTCAAGTTGCCCAAATATTTTTAACAAATGTTGTATATATATATATGTTACATACATATATATATATATATATATACATACCAGAGAGCTTTACTCTTGCATTTTCGTCATATTAGTCAATGTTGCATATCCATGTCATTTCACTGCCATTTTTAGAACATGCTTTGATTTTCACATTTTCCTATCCTTAGCACAAAACTACAATCAGACAAATGTCTCATTCATTGAGTCAATGATAATTGTTCTGAACTAACCAGGGATTTTCTTCGGGCACCCTTGTCAGGTTTAGGCACTGTAGGTGATAATATCGGTTTCCTGGACACTAAAAAAAAACAATTAAATATTATCAATCATTTCATGGTGTTAATCCTTTAATACGTTAATCCTTTCACTTTATTTTTAAACTTAACAATTGTAGGGAAGAAAACTTTAAAACTTAAGCACAGTTCCAGGCAACAGCCCTAGTTACCGCTACTCTTTGAATTCTGATTGCATCACTTACAAGGGGTTCAACTTTATTAGCATGTTGCACCAGTGCCATTATTTCATATTTCTAGTCAAAGACTAATAATATCTCTATTTTGTGGAGCTCTCTAATTAGCAAAACACATCCAGTAGGAAGCAAAATCTTCAATAACCCCTTAATTTGGGAAGTTCAGATATTAAGTGCCGGTAATCATCAACGGAACTCTATTCAAGGAAGTCTGATTTCTCTTAGTTACCTTTGTATCTCTTTTGCGTTTTTTGTTCTCGCATATTATCATGTTGTCCTCTTCTGATTTGGACTTCTCCTGTTTGAAGGTAGACATATTTCAATTTATTGATTGGATTAATGAGCAATAATTTTTCAGCAGTCTACGTATAAATAGTTGTGGTCATTATTTCAGCATTACAAATGTATTAGTTGCATTTACAGTATCCAGAAGTTTGATGTCCTTACGGACCACACACACACACACAAAAATCCATTCATGTGAGAGGGCTGTTTACTTGTAAGTGCTTATGGTTGGTTAAAGGGCAGTGTTTCTTTATAGCGTAACAAGATTGAGTGTAGGTAAACATAGGCTTGGGGTTAAACTGTATTAGGCTATGGGAGACATCATATATCATTGAGTGAACTCATAAGTATTTATTATTAATTTATGAAGTGATGACTACATTATTTTGTATTTCTAATTATTTATAATAACTTGACGTACCAGTTTGCAACAACAGTACTTGTACTCTGTGGTATGCTCTATGAGTGTAAACAGAAAGGAAATTAGATCATAAATTACAGAGAGCGAATGTACGGCTAATTTACACTAGTAGATTTAGTGTAGATTTGTCATTTTGTGTGTAATTACATGCTTTGTATAAAGGCTGGTTTTCACTAGAACATAACCACAAGCACAAGCATAAGCATAAGCATAAGCACAAGTGAAAACAGCTTTGACATAACCATAAGCATAAGCAGAAACATAAGAAGAACGACCCCACTTATTTGTCTTGTGCAGTTTTCACTAGTGACGCGCCCGACGTAAGCATAAACATAAGCACAGGAAACACGGAACTGTTCCTTCTTCTTGCGCTTATGCTTATGTTTATGTCGAGCGCGTTACTAGTGAAAACAGCACAAGACAGATAAGTGGGTTCGTTCTTCTTATGTTTCTGCTTCTGCTTATGTTTATGTCACAGCTGTTTTCACTTGTGCTTATGATTATGCTTGTGCTTGTGCTTATGCTCTAGTGAAAACCAGCTTTTAGGCAAGCCCAGTGATGATCCATCTCGATTGCAGAGCATTTTTTGGAGCAGAATTAGGACTAAAGGACATAAATGAGAATACTGCATGATCTATGCTGAACAAAACACTGCAAATTAAGGGCTGGGATCTGTAATGTATTGTATTAAATTTTAAGATACTAGTTCATTGAACCTTTTTTTCACTTATAGCACATGCTGGGATTGCAGAAGATGAAGGGGTACTTTAAGTTCTTCAATGAATCGTTAGTTCTAAATACCTGATGATTTTCGTTTTCTTGAAGTCGGCTCTATGATGATGTTTGGTGAGCTTGTTTTACCATTGACAGATGTGGTTAATTCTTCTGCATCAGGTTCCACTGGTGGTAATCAAAATCAAATTACTGTATTAATCTTATTAATATCTTATACAGATGCTAAAGAGACTACTCATTCTGTGACAACTAACCAAAACCATAACTTGTAATGCATATAAAATTTAGGATGGAATTTTTGTTTAAAGCATGCTAGAAGGACTGGAGGTTGTGTGACCGTTGCCTTTCTGAGTATATTATAAATTTTATTTAGTTAAATTAATAAATACCTGAATTTTTTGTCTTTTTTGGTTTCACATTGACAGTTCTTGTCTTAGACCTTTCATTTAGAGTTCTCGTTAAATCGTCTTCATTTATAGGATCAGATTCTGCTGAGTAAATCAAAATTGGTTAGTGCATTAATATCTAAAAATGGGGAAATATATTTCAGGTAGCATTTTGGTATGCAAATAATTTCATGCTGATATATTGTCCAGCATTACATTTATTATTGATTAACCAATGATATCTTCAGGTCTAATTTACTAATTTACTTCAACACATAATGTTGTGTTTCCTGTTGGTACAACTCAGAGGTAAGGGTTCAAATAAATTTCACTCACCTACTAATAAGCCAATGCCACTATCATTCAATTCATTCAATCCTGGTGACAGTGGTGTAGCTGTTGGTGACGCTAGTGTATTTGAATGTGGTGACTGCAGTGTAGCTGCTGCTGGTGTTGACAACAACACATTTGGCTCAGCGGCTGGTGGTGACAGCACTGGAACAGGTGGAGATGGCACTGCAGCTGGTTTTTGCAAAACTACAGCTGGTGGTGATGGCGCAGCAACTGATGACTTCAGTACCTCAGCTGTGGTAGATGGCACTGCAGCTGGTGATGACAGCACTGCAACCTGTCGCGATAGCACTGCAGCTGGTGGCCACAACAGTGCATCTGATGAAAACTGCACTGCAGGTGGTGACGATGGCACTGCAGCTAGTGGTGACTGTACTACAGCTGGTGACGATGTTGCTATAGCTGGTGGAGATGGCACTGCAGCTGGTTTTGGCAAAACTACGGCTGGTGGTGATGGCGCTGCAACTGATGACTTCAATACCTCAGCTGTGGTAGATGGGACTGCAGCTGGTGATGACAGCACTGCAACCTGTCGCGATAGCACTGCAGCTGGTGGTGACTGTACTACAGCTGGTGACGATGTTACTATAGCTGGTGGCAACAGAACTGAAGCTGGTGGAGATAGTACTGCAGCTGGTGACGATGGCACTGCAGACTGCAGCTACTGGAGACTGTACTGCAGCTGGTGACGATGTTACGACAGCTGGGGGCAACAGCACTGAATCTGGTGGAGATAGCACTGCAGCTGGTAGTGATGGCTGAGTATCTTTTGATTTCTTATCAATCAATCCAAAATCTGCAAAAATAGATAGCTAAGAGTATTCAAGATTTTCAATTATTTTACATTTTCACATTGGAATCCTCACTAAGCTTAGTATGTTATTACCATAAACTGAAATCAGGTTTAGCACTTCCCTGATGGTTGTTTGGTTTGTAAATTCTAATTTGGCAAGCACTTTGTCTTGTGCATCAACTATCTGGATCAAGAAAAAGTACTGAGTAATAATTACATGTCGCAAACTCCTCCCATGCTTCTGGTCTGAATGCGCTTCTTTTAATGAAGACACAGTTCCTAAAAACTGTGGTATCCTTTGCCTCCTTGCACCTGGAAATGGTGGCACCGTCGTCGTTGGCATTGAATACCTGCTTGGCTTTTGTGGTTACCCCAAGACCATGGTTCTTTATATCTTGTTTGATTCGGTCTTGGGGTGCCATAGTGTCCAGGCCATGGTTGCTCAGCTTTGCCAAGAAGGGAGCCAATGCCACAGCCAGTCCATTGAACTTCTTTTCCCCTTGATCAGGTGTCTTAAGATTGAATGTGATGCTGGGGTTTATGCAAGTCAACAGCTAAAACCAAAAAAAAAATTATTAGCAAATTTTAGTTGTTGGTTTTTAACTTGAACTGTTACTTTTACCCAAACTACAAAATATGTGCTGGAATTTTGTATAATTTTGTTGGGCATTTATAGCACAGCTTTATTATTATTTTTTTTATAAGGCGACAACAACATCATTATTCAGTGTTGCAAATGCACTTTAGGGACCTAACTATCAAGTGTTTGGTGAAAAATTTACCATATTCCAGAAACCATGTTATGAAAAAGTCCTTGTATATTCTTGTACACATGAACTGGTCTATAGTCTCGTACATTTCACAGCCATGTTGTAAACACATTGCCATTACCAATGCAAGGTGACCAACAAATATTACCTCTTTTTAGGTGCTGCTATAACATGAAATGTTAATTCAAAGACATTTGAAAGGTTAACGATAATTATTTAAAGGCAAAATCTACCTTACCTTCCCTCTTGTCAAGACCTCACAACGAAGGCCTTTTAGTATTAATGATGTAATAATTGGCCCTCCATCTTCGGTGCTGGTACCATTTTCCAGTTTTGTTTGGTATCTTTTGATACAAAGGGAGTATATTGCTTCTAGAAATTACTGTTCCAGCATTTCTATGCTCACTAATGTATCATCATTGACAAGATTGATGATCTGCAAGTTAAGTGGTAGTGGCATTCAGTGTAAATTTATTTCTCATCGTTTTTTCAATACATTTACAGTTATTTAGTTGAAAATTTAGAGAGGTCTGAATCGTATTGTCATAATACAATTTTACTGTCCAGTCATGTATTTCTGATTTACTTCAATTTGTTTTTAAATCATTGTTTATGTTGCAGAAGGGCACTGCAATTATCATCACATGTGAGAATATCATAATAATAACTCCTTGATTAATCAATTAATTGCAAGTGATCCCATCCCTTGCCTTTCAACTCTTCCTTATCAAGTTAAAAATGGCTTACTTAAAAGGGAAACAAGCTCTGATTTGATAAGTTCAAATGAAACCTTTTTGAAAACAGGCTGATATCCTGTGGGGGGAGGGAGGGGTGATACTCCCTTACATGGGCTATATAAGTATGTACAGCCCCAAAGGGTATGGTTTTTCAGTCTTTTTTTTGGTCCGATGGGGTATCGATTTTGCCCTGGAAATCACAGATTTTTGCCATAAAAAGGGTAAGGGTTTTGGGAAGCGGGCCTCACACCCCCGCCTGATTTTTCTAAGAGAACCATCCCCCCCACATGCGATATTTCCAGAGAGCTTTCTAAAAAGCAACCATTTTCATCCTCATTTGAAGTAATCACCTCAATTAGTCTCTTCCCCTTAATTAATCTTTTTGGAGTAAAAAATATAATATCCTCGCCATTTACATGTTAGGATCGCATATTGGACATGTACATCATTTGTTTTTTACCTCTTCTGCCATTGAGATAAGGAGACTGTAGTTATCCAGTACCCTGTCGTCGATATCAGGACAGTCCTCTGAAATTGTAACTTTAATTTCGTTACTTCTAGCCAAGACTTTTGAAATGTTGATAGCAATCAATGCTCCTAGGGCTCTGGGAGCATTGGCCAGTTGTACTTTTAAGTTTTCTTCTGCTTGTAATTGGGCTTGGAGCCCATTTGGGCTCCTTGGCCCCACGACAAATGGAATTAACACCAGGCGGCTGGCAATCCTGTTGAATTTGTAGAGAAAAGTGTTTTTTGTTTACTAACAAGGCATTTGAGTTTTAATCTTCAGGAATGCAAAGTGTGACAACAAATCATAGGTTAAAAAGGGACTGTTCATCAAGAGTAAGTAAGGGATGCATTGGACAAAATTACCTATTAGATTTAATTAGGAAATCAATATGAATGCAATACTGAACTTTAAATTATGTTGACTCCATGCAATGGATGGTTTCTTTGGTTGAAGAAGGGTAAAAAATCTTTCTCATTGGCATACCTGTAATCTTGTGCAAGCCCATCAAGAGCCTCCCAGTTAAGTGTCACCAGCGGGCAGGTCTTGGGCTTCATTTCCCGGCTGCAGGTTCCATCCTTCCCACCATCGAAGTAGGCCAGAGCAAGCTCTCCCAGTTGACGGGTATTTTTGATATCATCCAGCACGGGTGGAAAGGTAGACCTAGAGCAAAGGCGTGGGATGAATCGTTCCCTTGCTGATGAAAAGAATTGTCTACCATTGCCCATAAGATGTAGAGCTGCCCTGGCTGATTTGGTCTTTCCCAGCCTATGTTCACCACAAATTACTGGGACAGGGAAGTGGTTGCCTTCCTCTATGATTTTATCATAGTGCAGTCCCAGTGTAGCCCCAGCTGCAAAATTAAATTTATGGCTACTGTAATTAAATGTCACTTAATCCTAATTCATGTGGTTTCTACAAAAGCACTGTTAGTATGGTAGTTCTGTGGCCAGCAGACTGGAACCTTTTAAGTTTCTTTTGGAGTGGGTGTAAATCTTTTTTGTGACAGCATACATTATACCAAGCTGGTATATAGATAGGGTTAGCTATTTTAATATTTCATGTATTTTTGTTTTAAACACTCTAAGTTCCAAACATAATTCAACTCCCCTGTGCCATCTATAAAGGTTTTGAACAGAAAATTAAGGTACAGGAAGGGGTGCCCACCACACAAATGTCATCAGCACTGTGTCTCAATTTTTAATTAAAATGCACTACTTATCACAATTCATTTATCAAACTTACCCACAGCTACAAGGGATGCCATGAAATTGGTGTGCAGGGTCTCCTTCAATGCCCGTAAAACATCGTTGAGTATGTCAGTTTTGAATGGATAGATGACCTCTTGAGTCTTGACTTTGTCATCAAAGAGGTCATCTATCCAGACAAACTCCTGGTCTTCTTCTGGTACAATTTCCCCCTTTCCATCTATTTGGGTGTTCTCGTCTAATATCCAGACTTCTGACCCTTCTTGTCTTCCAATTAATTTGGCTGCCTTATAAGTTTGACGCCTGTTTTCATTTTCACAGTTTCTGTCGAGAATATACGTATTCGATGATGGAATGTGATAATTATATATAACTAGGTGAGTATCTTTGATGAACCTTAGATCTATTGTTGTCAATGCGACAACCAAGTAATAAATATTATGTCATATCCACGGTAATCTGCATACCTTGCCATTTTGTGTAGTAAATATAGTCATATTCCTTTGAGTTTTGTTCATGTAGATGAAGATCAGGTAGCTAGGCTGATAAACATCCAAATTTTTTGAATACAACATGCAAGGTGTGATACATTGGTGGTCTGTCAAATTTCTGGTTTTCATATAATTATATGTTTTGGAATGAAAATCTTAGTACTACCTTCAAATATTTAAGAATGTTGAGTTTCCAGTAACCTCAAATGAAGTCTTCAACAGACTGTGTAAAACTAATTTTACTTGTCAGGGGCAAATCTCACTACTTAATGGATTCAACCGATCATTTCACTATGCCCTATCAGATGATAGACCCACAATAAGTGATAGAACTTCTAAATTACTTACCGAAAGTATGACTTCATGATGTCCCTTAAGAACATTCGGAATTGTGTTGAGTCAAACTCACACATCAACACACCAACATTGCATGATTGGTTGAGTTCTTTGATAAATTTACCAACCCCGCCATTCAGAACTTTGTTAGTTCGAAAGAAGCATTTTCTGGAAAAAGGAAAAATGAATTGGCCACTAAAAAACAAATACCGGAGTAGACAACTTAGCATAGTGATAAATTATGATCTATATAAGCTGGCGAACTTGTCAATTGGACAAAATGTTTTCAGAGTTAAGCATTCAGTCAATTACTCTTCAAGCGATATTTTACAAATTACAGGCTACCTTTTGTAATAAAAATTAGACCTACAAAATAAAGTTTCTAGTATTAAGGTGATATAGGAAAATCCTAATTAAATAAAATATAATATTGAATAATTAATTTTTGAAATCCAAGAGCAAGAAGCATAGTAGTGAATGTAAACTTCAACCGCTAAGGCTCTTATTGCATAAGGCTCCCTCTCCCCCTGCAAATATCCTAATTGTATTAAGACCTTTAATCAAACCAAAATAAAAGAAACAATCATAATAAAACTTGGTAACAAATCCAATAGAAATACTCATCCACTTTGTGAGAAATATACACCAGCAATTATTCACAACAAGAATCAATAGAATTTTTACATGAATATTAAAACTTCATTAATTAAGGAGGTTTTAAGGAAATTAAGGCACCTACCCATGCAATATGCTTGAAATATGCAGGCACCCCCTTGCTTCAAGAGAGACGGGATTTAAAGAAAAGGGTATGGGTATTGATATCCAAATATAATATTGTTTTACCTGTCTTGGCCAGTGATGGAGCACTTGACAAGACAGAGGAAACCACTGTCTTGCCCTCCAGCGTCAACGTGCTTTAGCAGAGTTATCGAGAAACAGCCTTTCTCGTAATATTTCCTGTTGCCATTGCTATCTTTTCCCATGATTCCCATGGTTCGCTCGTTAATGACAAATTCTGGTGGGCTCATCTGCATGGACAGAAAAACGTGTACAATGAAACTTAATAAGCGGACACCATTGAGAAATTAGCTATAGTCCGCTCAAAACCTGATGTCCACTCTAAACAGGTTCTAATATATTATGCAGGTTTAATTGGGCAGTAAATATGGGAAGAAAATTTCTGGACTCAAGCAGGTGTCCACTTATTGATGAGTGTCGGCTTAATATGGGGTCCGTTTAAAACAGGTTTCAATGTATTCATTTTAAAAGGATCACCCTTGCTTCAGATGTTTTTAAATTAATATGCAAAAGATTTCTGAATTCGAGGAGGTTAGTGACGGAGGGTGTGATCTGCTACATTTGAGGTCTACGGACAATTTTGGCGCAAATCAACGTGTCAACAATATTTCCTTACGATTTGAGACGGGGAAATAACAAAATACAGCTCGTTACTGTCTTTTGCCCAAATTCGGACAATCCTACTTGCCGACACTGAAGACTCGACGTTTCGTTATTTTCTACATCGGACAAATGAAATAAAAGATGGCTTTGCAGGATTGACTGATTGTTCTGTTTCACCAACCCCCGCCCGCGAACCTCCGTTTACGGATAAATTTCGAAAGGGAAACTTTGAATCTAAAATGTGTCCGGAACCAGAGCTGTCCGAAAGTTGTACATCTATTATCTCACCTTGACACCTTGTACTAGCTATTGATCGATCGTGAATGAGAAGTCAAGCTTGGCACCTATAATAAAAGGGTACAATACGAAAGTTTATGCCTTTAAATCGCGACATATCGCAGTAAACCTTACTTCATTTAAATTAATGCATTACTTCTTACATCAAATATTCTTCACAAGGTAGAATAATGTTTTTTTCCATTTCCCGCCAAAGTTGTACAATCGCGCGCGGGCATTCGGCGCGCCGACATTTCAGTTTCACAAACGTATATTATGAGTTCCAACATTTGACGCCTCTCTGTTACATTGAATAAAATTACGGTTTTTACGTTACAGATGAACAAAGCTTACCTCACTTGAAGAAACGTATATTAGCTTCAATTGAAAGATGACTTCGAAGCGACTGGTCGACGACTGTACACTCGGGCCGTACAGTAATAACAATAATAAGCTTATGTACAAAGTAATACTTGGAATATGAATATGTACAGCTCGGAATATAAGTAGTACTATATACGACAATATGTACAGTAATACGTGGAAAAGAAAGATCAAATTGAAGGAATAGGCTTACGAAGAGAAAACCTCAGTCAGTCCGAGTAGTCTTCCAGTGAAAGTGACCTTTTGGTCGCGGCGTAAATATTTTATAATAAGCTTCGATTTTCCCTCCAAAATGTTTCCCGGAAAGCTATTGGCCAAACATGCCCATGTGACGTTCATTTGCGGGAGGCCACATAAGGGCAATGGTATATACAATGTAAACATGAATCGTAGTATCACACTGTGAAAGTGACCTTTGGTAACCACGTGATCTTAAACCTCTCCTTTTTCCTGGAAATTTATCCTAAAAACGCTATTGGCCAAACATGCCCATGTGACGTTCATTTCCGGAAGGCCACATAAGGACACGATCCTTGTGAACTTTGTATACACCCCATTAGTATCACACTGTGAAAGTGACCTTTGGTAGCCATGTAATCTTAAGCCTTTTATTTTTCCCTCCAAAATTATTTCTTCCATAGCTAGCTATTAATAAGTAAAACGAAGAATGGGTAACTGGAGAAAGCTGCGTGTAAAAATGGGCAAAAGAATTGGCCCGAAAAAGTTTAGCGATTCTTTTAGTCGAAACTTTCAGGTGTAGAATAATTTTCTTAAAGAGCAAAGAATTTTTTTAAGATTTCTAGGGATGTTATTTTTCAGGAGTTCATTCTCTAAGTGGGAAGGTAGACATATGTTGACATTTGACCGAGGTCTCGGTTGTGTGGACCCACGTGCACCGTGTCAAGAAGTCTATCGAGAAATAACCTCTTGGCCGGTATAATGTGATTACTACTACGAGCGTTCTACAGTTAATACCGAGAGGAACTGTCTATCTCCTTGATCAAAACTTGATCAGTTATCACGCAGGATTTTGATAACTTTAAAATGTTAATTGGTTTGAATTCTTGAGTTAAATTTGTTTCGCTGTCACAATCCATGTGAACTTTGCATGTACCACATTAGTTTCACGTGCTATGATTATTTAATTGATGAAAGCTGGCGTACGTTTCCGGCCAAAAATAAAAGGAAGAACTGACCTAACCCGAAACGGTGGCGCTCTTTTTTGTCACACTTTCTGTTGCAGAATAGTTTTTCTCGCTGCGCTCAAAATGATCTCTGGCGCCAGTCGGGCTTTGATTCTCCTTGCGCATAAGCAATGATTTATACACTTAGTCACTTAAGATTGTTCCGGGCTTTGTTTGCTCTTGTGGTAGGGGTCCAGTACGATAACTAAAACATCTATTAGGGCCAAGTAGCACTAGAGGGCAATTTGGGAATTGTCCCAGACAAATCCAGAATGAAATAGGCCGGTGACTAAAGATTTGTCTGGAAAAGTTAGCACGGTCGACGGCGTCTTTGAAGTTTGTCCGTCGGCGACCCAATTTTGTGCTTTGGCGAACAAACCGGTCGCACTTGGCTTTCCATTGTGATGACAGACTTCTGACAAAAATAAACAGTTTTCTCCTTAGTGCGACTTGGCCCTTATTGTTGGGTACCCGTGAAACATGACAACGCCTCGTAAACCGCGTAACAATCATGTTAATACAGTCGAAGCTGTGTTATTGACCTTAACTAAGTGAACAACTCCACATCGTTAAGAACAATGACCACTGTATCGGCGCTCTGATTGGCATACAACCATTGCCATTCAACTGTATAGAGACATTCTCGTTAGAGGATAAGCTAAGTTATTCTTTTAATTAACCGGGGACACATTATGGGGGCACAATTTGGATCTTTCAATTGTGTGAGCTGACTCACATAATAATTTATGAAGGACTTATTTTGATGGTCCTATTGATAATGATTTAAAGAAGCTTCTTAAAAAAACATACCCAAATCAAGACTAAAGGGCACAAAAGATGACCTAGTTATGAACAGAAAGGACGAAATCGAGACCCTATTTTCCCAAACGGCTCAAAAGCATATTCTCCATAGTTAATATAAGGAAGTGCCACACCCCTTGAAGTACACAGACGTGTGTACATGCATTTATCGCCATTATCTCGGTATTGGACAGGAGAATAAAACAAAAGTCAATAAATAAATAATTTTACGGGAATTTTATATTCTAAATGTTATCTGTAGACTGGGCAAGTTCCCTTAGGTGGCTATCTTTCCCTTGCATTCCTAGTGGCCGCTTTATAGAACAATTCTCCTAAGCAGTCATCCAGCTCCAGTTACCGAAAGCTTTTTCGCGTCCCGAGGCCAAGGGTGTCCGTTTACGAATGCTTCCACTGTAGGAACCATCATTGGGTTGCTTCGTTGAAAATTAATGTCCAAATAAGCTAGGACTGAAGTAGGAATATCGTATTTCTTAAATAAGATTAGGTTTCCAAGAAACAGCACGCATCCAACCAATGAAAAATCAATGTTCCCAATCCAGAGCACTTCTTCTTTTTCCTGTTAGTAGCCACCTAACGGGAATCCGGCATTCCTCCCGTTCTACATTTTTCAATACACGAAGGTGTCCGCAACAGGGAGTTTCGACTGTGCTTATTTAATGCTTACTGAAGTTCATTGTTATCAGCTCTTTTTTTATCAAACCAGCGGTGCTGCCTAAAAGCCTATTCTATTACCAAAACTTCAACCGCCCACAAAATCCCACAAGAAACAGCACAACACCCGGATCTAGAGTACCCTTGTTAAACTTTTGCGGGGCTACATATCCAGAGCTTTTGACGAGGGACGGACCGTTGGCCATTTTATTAATGGCTTTTTTAGCTGCATCTAACACATGTGGATACTACTATATATTACTTCACAAACTTCGATTTGGCAAAACCTATTACGCGGTCCAGCGCGTGCCTAACAGATCTGAGTCGAGTTTTAAAACCAGTATTGTGCCAATCCTCCAGTTGTGATTTACCCTAGAATTCCGAAAATAACGGCCCACCCGAAAATAGCAAATCAGTAGCAGCGCGCTCGAAAGTAGCTGTTCGCTGAAGATTACCAATGGACTACAATATAAAATCTTTCAAACGAACGTATGAAAGTTCATATATTTGAACTGCAGAGAATGATATGAAAACTCGATTGATCATCGCAGTTATACACACAACTTAGAGATCATGGGTTCGAATCCCGTTCAGGCCTGAATTTTTTTCAGGCCTTATTTCACAACTGCTCACGTTGTGTGTATAACTGCGATGATCAATCATGTCTTAATATAAAATCTTATTACATTTGACATAACGTGACAAGTAGTACTTTTCATTGAGTGTACAATGTAACATTAGAGACTTGATGTAAAAAGAAACTGGAACCAAAACGGGACTAGTTTCTGTTTTACTTCGAATGTAACTGTCCTGTCTATTTGGGTAGTTAGTAACATACATACACGGAATTTTTATTTTAATATTACACATCCGCTTTTTCCAAAACGACTGCGAATCACTGTAAAAGTGAGTATTTTTTAGCCACCTGCAAGTAACAGCTCCTTTTTGACTGAACCGGTAATGTACAGTGTGAGGCACAGTTCTCAACCGCGCCCAGTTTTCGGCCAGTTTTTGTTCAGCGTTTATTTTGCGCGCTACAAATGAATCTGAACGAAAAGCAATTGTTTACAAAGGTAGCATGGTTCCTTGTCTTCCGTTCTGACGAGTTTTGTTTCGTCCTGCCGAGTTTTTCTGTGAGCACTTCGAGGTGACGCGAAGGTAGGTGAATTTGGTTTCCCCGAAAACGTGTTTGTCTACGGCTACTCGAATTACATGGTTTAATTCAAGTTTATATTTTGTCCGTCTAAAAAGCCCAAATGAGCCAATTCTTGGCATAAAGGATGTCGAGTGATAAAGCTATCTGTTAAATATAAACTTTTCCTGGCCTGTTTAATTCTTTGACCTAAATGCACTTCTCAATATTTGCTTCGTACTTTTGCGTATTTGCCTATTCTCGGCCACCCTGCTCGCCTTCAACACTATAAGCGCTCATAGTTTTGTGTGGAGTATTCGTGTCAAGTCAGTTGTAAAAATGAAGTGGTAATTGGGTGGCATGCCGAAAACTATGAGCTCTGACTTAACCCCGTTTTTAATACCCAACTCTCTTTTAGCCTCGCTTGACTGCTCTTCACATAAAAACTAGGTGTGCAAAAAGCTTCCTTTTCTAACATGAAACAAAGCTCTTTAAGGATAATTTCTAAATAAAACAGAGTCACGGTGCTCGTTTTTGAGTTACAACTTCAAACTGAAGTTAAGGGGATTTTGCACAGGTTGAAAGTGTTGCTATGCTAACCTGTTTTGTAAAAAGAATGATCGCAACTTGTTTACCAATGATTGGGCATTTGTGAAAAACCGTAATTGTAGCATCACTTGATGAACATCGGTATTATTAAAGTACAGGTGTTGGAAAAGTACTATGAAATGTTTCCAGGCTCCTCGAAAATTCCCAGACACTTTAATCCTTTGGGAAAAAGTTAAGAAGTGTTTAACATTGGTTTACACTTAGCTTACGTATATATCAAGTTATCCTGTCCGATCCCTCCTTCTGCTTGGATTCAACTTCTATACTTTGCTAGGAAAGGATAGTACCGGGACTACACTGGGTATTATTCCGTACCATATTCTTAAAACTCTACTTCTTAGCCCCTGTTTGTACATCTCTTTTAGAAAATAGCCTAAAAAAAATACGCGCGCTGATTGGTTTTAAATCGTGTTTCCGTCTATTAAATAATTAGATAATGAGCTCGAAAATTATGCGCCCTCGTCAACTATCACGCATTGAAATCCAGAGCAAATAATTTGACTGTTTTACCATAAATAATTATTCCCCCGTTTTAGGGCTAACAGTAAACCCCCTTAAGACCCTCTTTGTACGATCGTTTAGGAAAGCTATCCTCCATATTCCACAATATACGAAGTTTGAAAATAAATGTACTCAAGGTAATTGAAAGATATATTAACTTTTTAACATATAATTATTTGTTATCATTTATTGTAATAATTTCGTTGAATTTCACAATTCGTTCCAAATCCTTTCCACAGACTTTGTTAGTCACCACATTGAGTTTAAATTAATTGCAAACAGTTGAATAATTCCCAATGGATATAGAAGTTCGTGGAATGACAAGACAGGGAATTTTTCTATCGCACGTTTTCTCAAATCAAGCTCGAGGGTCTAAGTTAGACAAAAGGACTGCTTGAAGTCTATCAAATCACCTATAGTACAGGAAAAATAACCTTTCCTCTCTATTGCTCCTCGTATATAGCACCCTGTTAAGTTCTAGCGAAAGCAGCTTCCACTGGGTCCAAAAAACAAGCCAGCGTTTAGAAAACGGCCATTATTAGAAAAAAAATTTCAATTTATTGAAATATACTTTTGATTCTGGTATATGCACTAAAAGTATCTAAATTATTTTCGACACGACACATCACCACCCTGGAGTTCTTACAACCTATATATTTGATTTAGCTTTATTTATTAATTTATTTATTTACTTTTTTGGTATTCATTATGCCTTGTTATGCCTTGTGATACCGTGTGATACCTTGTGATGCCTTGTGATGCCTTGTGATGCCTAGTGATGCCTTGTGATACCGTGTGATGCCTTGTGATGCCTTGTGATGCCTTGTGATGCCGTGTGATGCCTAGTGATGCCTTGTGATGCCTTGTGATGCCTTGTGATGCCTTGTGATGCCGTGTGATGCCGTGTGATGCCTAGTGATGCCGTGTGATGCCTTGTGATGCCTTGTGATGTCTTGTGATGCCGTGTGATGCCTTGTGATGCCTTGTGATGCCTTGTGATGCCTTGTGATGACTTGTGATGACTTGTGATGCCTTGACTGAGATGCCTTGAGATGCCTTGTGATGACTTGTGATGACTTGTGATGACTTGTGATGACTTGTGATGACTTGTGATGCCCTGTGATGCCCTGTGATGCCCTGTGATGCCTTGTGATGCCCTGTGATGCCCTGTGATTTCCTGTAAAACAATATTGACACTTTGTGAATACCTTCCTGGGGGCTGTAGGTTCCAATATCATTCTCGACCCCAGTCCTTTGGTGCAGTTACTCGGTTACATAGGGGCAAGCGCATACATGGAAAGATCTACGCACGGTGTTGCGAATTAGGTCTCGATAGAATTGTGATATGTGATGTGATCACAAACTTTATGTGGTAATGACAATCTTCCTAAATCGTGCATGGTATATGGTCGCAAGCGGCGAGCCAGTGGCAATTTACGTTACGATGTGCGCTAAGGCTAAACCTAAGCAGCTTTTGTGTTGCTGTAGCGGTGTTCTGAGGACATCAACTTCTCAAGTTTGTTGAATTGATGGGCTTGAACCGTGTGAGTCAGTATGTCAACGGCATTTCGATCAAATTCGTGGGGAAGACAAGCTCGTGTTCATCCACTTGTTCGATTGAGGGCACTCGTGTAAGTAAACACGGTCATCCTGTCTCCACTCTGTATCACCGAATTATGGACCAAGTTGGCCGAAATCGAAGCAGTGCTTCGTATAAATCTTGCACACGTTGGTGTAACAAGTGTAGGACTGAATCCCTAAAAGGGTTCAAAATCTGGCCTCAACTCGGGGAAGAATTCACCGAGGTATGTTCTATCATAAATTATTCAATTTTAATTATACTGTACTTCAGTAAGCTTGAGGCTGGCGAAAATAAAATTTTAAATTTTCATGTTTATTATTGTTTCTTTGTTTCTTGTCATAATTTCGAATTATTGCAGTTTTGTATTTTGCTTTTAGCGCCTCTAAAGAGTGAAAATTATTTTAAACTAGTTGCATAGCTATTAGAGTTTAGAAAAAAAGCTATTTAGCTATTAGAAAAACCACAAGAAGTACATGACATCTGATTATCTAAAGATGGCAGAACTCATGGAATACAAAGCTGTTAAAAGGGTAATTAAAAATACATGCATATGTTATTGCAAGACAATAAAAATACCATAAAATCTGGGTAATAACAACTTCCAATTAAAACTCAATAAATGAATTTCATTTTTAGTTATAAATAGGCTATCCCACCCTGTATTCACAAAGCAATCTTCTGATTGTAAGGCCACCCAGATAATTTCTGACCACATTACCTTAGAGCCTGAGACTCTGTATAACTTTCTAAGATTAATATTTGTTTACATATTACTATTATCTGGATTTCCCGATAGAAAACTTCTCGTATTGTAAATTTTTTTCTATTTTGGCTCAGCAAAAATCCTTTTAGATACTGTCCATGGATGATTTCCACAACATCAATGCTGTAAAAACACCAACTGAGAGAACAGTGACCAATGCTCTCCATATGGCAACTCCTCTCCTGAACATTCAGCCATCTGTTGATGGTGGGGAGAGGCAGGGGGCAGGAGCCCGGGAGAATATGGGGCGGCAGCCCGGGAGAATAGGGGACAGGAATCCAGAGAGAAATGCAAAATGCTAATTTTTGTCATTCATTAAGGCTTCAAATACTTTCAAAAACAAGAACTGAAAATGTTACTTGACTTTCATTTAGTGTCTTTAGAGACTTCTAGGCCGACGGGCAAAGAAAAATTCACCCTTGGGCTCAAAATGAGGCCCAAAATGAAACCCTTTGACAGTGGTTACGTCATAGGTCATTCACTTGAAAGACATGGGTAAGAGTAGCCAGGCTGAAAATGAAGGAAAAGGAAATGCCCAAGGGGTGTGCAGCTAAATGACTAAGATGTGTTTTGGGTCTCTTAATTTACAGGGGACAGGAGCAGGATGAACAAGGGTGGGAGTCAAGAGATAGAGGAATGGGAAGTGGGAGAACAGGGTATGGGAAGTGGGAGGTTCTGACTCCACCGTCTCTTCCCCCACTTGATGCAGTACCTTGTCCCTAAGTAAAAGGTAAAGTCTGCATAGAGCCAAGTGGCCCATCAGGCCAGGCTTATCTTGGGTTCTGTAGCATGAACCGACTAGGAGTATTTCTACTACCCCCTGCCGGATAGGATGCTAGTCGATTACAGGGTTACCCCCAGCATTATATTCACCAATACCCATATGTACACCTTTGAGGAGAGAAGCACCGTGAGAGTAAAAGTGTCTTGCCCAAAAACACAACACAATGTCCTTGACAAGGGCTCAAACACAGACCGCTTGATCCATTGCTGAGCGCACTAACCACAAGGCCACCGCACCTCCCACCTTGTCCCTTAGGCCTAACCTTAACCCTAAACCTAAAAAAAGGAGTCTGTAGACTTCAGTCAAGTTTATCTCTTTTATCACTTGTGTATTTGAGACAATTTCTAATTTCCTTGCTTTCTGCCATTCAGTTTACAGTACCAGAGCCTGATTTTAAGTGATTCGTAACTACTGACGGAACTTGTTTTTGCAACTTACAACTTCAGACTTTGCACAAAATTTCTCACTCGAGAAAAGCAATGTTGTAGAACTTAAGTGATGAACTAAATGCAAAAAATTTTAATTTGTAAGAAATGTATCTGTTCTTTAATACATGCTTTTGTGTCTAGTATCTGAGTTGGATGTAGCGAAGATACATTACCAATGGTTTGTAGACGACAGTAAGCCAATTCAGAGACACAGTGGCATAAACAAACCCACTTGTTAGCCAAATATCACAGGAAAAAAATAAATGCATATAATTATATAATTTATTGCCATCAGGTGCTATAATGTCTTGTAATAAAGTGGTTACAAGTTAAGTAAGAATCTTACAGAAGGGAAGATGATACAATATTATGACTAAGGGAATCATAATTAACTTCATATTGATTCAAAGCACGTGATATGTACATGTCTGATTCATTAAGCACATACAATGTAAAAATTATTTTGTAGTGATTGAGCAAAGCTCATCTGAATTAAATTAAATGAAAGGAAAAACAACAGTCAATTATTTATATCAGTTGATACACTGCACATGTAAGATTGGGAAATAGAAATCGAAAAGCTTCAAATGACTGAGAAAACAACATAAACTAGTGGGTTTCATTGAAGAGTTGATTACTGCCTCTCTGAAATGTTGAATGTCTTTTCAGCATCAAAAGATGTGAAACTTGACCACATCCCATGAGTGGAAGCGGTTTCGTGTAAACAAATTCAGGTGTTTGGGCATTTTAAAATATTTAGTTACCTGTGCATACATGTACAAGGAAACGGCCTTGAAAATTTCCATGTACTATCAACATGTAATCGATGTAAACAAAAAAGACCTCAAGCGAGGAAAAATGGTCTATGAACCGAACATATTGAGCGGTGTTGAATGTTTTCAGTATTTCCAGCGTTCGCTGCCGCCAACAAATCACAATATTTTCGATCTCTACTCCCTTCGCAAACGCCACCATTATATATAAATGTAGGCTTAAACAATCTTTAATGATAGAGAAATATCTTGTGAATGAAATGAACAAATGTTTTATTCTGACAACAAACGGCAGGTACAAAAAAATTATTTCACCTGTTCCAAAAGGCGCAGAAAGTCAGAAAGGTGATAGAAACGCCAAACAAGCCAGTCTTTAACGACAAATTCTTATCAAAGTTTCTTTGACGCGTTGCGAAATATAATCTAAATGAACAAGCACCACATGTCGGCGCAAAGTGAGTGTGAATAAAACGGTCCCGACTTACATGCACCTTAACCACTTCACGCAAATTACACTTGCAATCCAACTAGTCTTCAAAATCCTTGCAAAAGCTTCATACAGAACCAATCTTCTGCTTTGCTGGATACCCATCGTTGTTTTCGACAATTCTGAGGCGAGGGCGACTGAAGCAACACGATCCAGGTTCGAGTCAGCAAACTACACATTACTCCACACAAAATGACTCCCCTGTACCCCTATTCATTACCGGAACATTGTTTGAGTATTAAAAACCCATTTAAGGACGTCAAACTCACCAATAACGAGAAGTATCAAGGATATTTTCGACCTTAAAACGAACCAAAATACTGATCTCGGAGAACTGATCGATCGAAGGACAGCACAGCCTGATGGTGATAACCACTGACCAGTTACGGTGACGTCAAAAAACGTATTTCCGCGGTGTCTCAACATGGTCTCTTGCAGGCAAATTTGTGATGGCGTCCTTACGACCCTGTTTGAGTACGATACAGCCAAGATAGTGCATATAAAAAGCAAAAAGGTTGGACTTATCAATCGGCTGATACAACTGGTTATTATTGGGTACATTATAGGGTAAGTACACGGTCTGAATGCACGCTATGTAGTTTCGTGCACAAGGTCTGGTAAATATGCAGATTATTACGGAGTTGGAGACGTGTTATTATGGAAATAAGCTCGAATCGTCTTACAAATAAACTGGAGGGTAAATATGGGAGAGGTGGGTTTAAAGAAACTGCATTTCGTGTTTTTTTTCCAAGAAATTCTTTCTGATCTAAGTTATATCGTAGCGGCAAAGCTTCAATTGTAGCTAGACCTCAGGTGTTTCTGAAATTTTAGGTTTTAGAGTTTCGAGCTTAATTAGCCGTTTGATATTATATCGTGCTGGTAACGCAATGGAACTTGTATTGACTAAATAAAGGCTCCTATCTCATTTTATCTTACGTTTTTTTTAAATGTTCATTCAAGCTTAGTAAAAGCTTAGTAAACTTGGAATTTTTGTTCAGTAAGGACTCTTGAGCCATGAACACATGGCATTTTGTGTGCTTATTTTTGAAGATTGCAGAGTGAGGCTCTTCATATAATGTGCAAGATTGGGTGTCTCAAATATCAAAGATCTAATATCTACAACCCTCTTCAAATCTCAAAAACTAAGACCCAAGACCCCCTCTGAATCTCAAAATCCCTGTGACCCCCTCCTAAGATCCCCTATGAATCTCATAAACTAAAACCCAAGACCCTCTCCAAATTTCAAAAACTAAGGCCTAAGACCTCCTCTGAATCTCAAAATCCCTGGGATCCCCTCCAAAGACTCCCTGTGAATCTCATACACTAAAACCCAAGACCCTCTCCAAATCTCAAAAACTACAGCCTTAAAGACTCCCTCTGAATCTCAAAAACTAAGACCTGAGTTTGCTTTAATTTGA
The DNA here is from genome assembly GCF_042242905.1 of Orbicella faveolata. Taxonomy (NCBI): domain Eukaryota; kingdom Metazoa; phylum Cnidaria; class Anthozoa; order Scleractinia; family Merulinidae; genus Orbicella; species Orbicella faveolata. The sequence continues at coordinate 8,317,529 of NW_028301577.1, forward strand.
AACTTAAAGTGCACCTAACCCCTGAAACTTTTTTCGCTAAAACAGTAAAGCTTATTTTGTGGAGTAATTTGCCGTAAAAATATTTAGATTGGGTTAAATCTTTGATTCTCTATGGCGCATCAAAGTACGTCAAAATGCCGCCATTTTGGTTCACGACTGAGTTTAACGGGGCGTGGGTTGAGGGCCGGATGTGACATCAAATCCAGAACATGGTGATTCTGTAATTCGCATATTTACTTGTTCCTGTACTTTTTACAGCCCAAAATTGTTTGCTTTCAAATTTCTGATTCCTGTTTCAAGAACTTCTTTTCCGTGAAAAAGTCAGTAGTGCTTTCCATAAGTTTTAAAAACTGTAGAAAACGTTAAGAAGGAAGCCATTAAAGCACATAATTTTTGTTGTCAAATGATGTAGGTATCTAGTTACAAAAAGTTGTAATTGGATACCTGTAATTGGACACCTGCATGATAGGCCCTTTGCAGGATCCGGTCACATGGTACGGAATTAATTATGCCGGGACGCAAGTTACACAGTGGGACAGCCAAAACAAAGGAAAGTCGGGCTGGACTGGTACGAGTTCCTTTGTTTTGGAAGTCCCATTGTGTAACTTGTGTCCCAGCTTAATTGATTCCGTACCGTGTGACCAGATCCTGCAAAGGGCCTATTGTGTGCTGATTGCATAACAAATAGGCATGCAGAGAACCAAATAATTATCACAATTGAAACTTTTGTTATCGACACAGTTAGAACTCTTAACACTTTTGTTATTATGAAGAGCCATCATTCTATATAGGCACTGAAAAAATGCACAAAAGAATGACAAGTGTTCACAGTTTCAGTGTCCCTTCAGTGTCCCTAACAGCTTAATGTAGCCAAACAAAATGTTTTAATGTTGGTCCCATATTTTCTGTTAAGGAAGTGGTCAGGGTAACCAGTTTGCATTACAATGAGAGCAGAAACATGCATGATGAGAAATAGCAAATTGGTTACCAGAGCAGTCTCAATTTTACAATATGGGCTGCTAAGATAGACTGCTCATGTATTAGTCTCGGCAAACTGAAACACAATCATGTTTGAAATGCAAAATTCTTTTCAATAATAAGTCCAGTGCTACTACAGAAAACCCTCCTTTCCCTCCCCCCTGTCTCCTCTTTAGTCCCCCCTCCAAAGAAACACAAAAAGAAAAGAAAAGATAAAATAAGCCAGTAAAATGGCCTTTTGGAAAACATTTTATAGAAATTGTTGGTCTTTTGCAGCATTAGTCCGTGGAGTCAAAGAGAGATGAAGCTAATTTTGGAGGGAATTTCATTTCATTATAACATGAAATGCTAGGTGGTCTAGAGCGTAGTTGATAGAGGGAAATGGTTAGGAAGGCCGGTAAACATCAGTGAAGCAAACAAACAGACTAAGATTTATGTTAGAAGGCCCTTTACCCTGCACATCTTTTGTTTTATGGTATGCATGGATTACATCATTCCAATGCTTCTATGGGTCAGTTGTATGAGCACATGTAACCACCTTTTGTATTTTCCCAAGTTTTGTGCAGGGTCAACCCTCAAGATAGCCAACAAAAACGTACAAGAAAAAATTTTGCCAGGTTTCATAACCATTTTCCTCAGTTAACTATGTCTAGAGCGACTGAGATTTACTCACAGACCTTCTCAGAAATTTCAGTAAGAAATGTACTGTAGCTGTTGGATTAATACATTTTTTGTTAATTTCTTTTTTAAATTCTTAGATATGTGATTGTTTATGAAAAAGGATACCAGGAGTTTCAGAAGCCTTACAGTTCTGTGACAACAAAAGTGAAGGGACTATCACTCACAAACTTAACAAACAGCAGTAATCCACTGGCACTGTATGGAGGTGTGCATGTCTGGGACTCATCTGATTTTGTCATACCCCCAGAGGTATAAATAGTATATATTATTAATAGTAGCATTACTAGTGATGAGGGAGGCGCGGTGGCCTCATGCTTAGTGTGCTTGACTCCGGATTGAGAAGTCCAGGTCAAGTCCTGGCTGGGATATTGTGTTGTGTTCTTGGGCTGTACTCTTGCAGTGCCACTCTCCACCCAGGTGTATAAATGGGCACCGGTGAATTTAATGCTGGGGGTGACACTGCAGTGGACTAGCATCCCATCCAGGGGGAGTAGATTGAAATACTCCTAGTTGCTTCATGCTACAGAAACTGGGACAAGCTCCAGCCTGATGGGCCACTTGGCTCATACCCCTATGTGCAGACTTTTACTACTAATGATACTCATGGTACTACATACTCTTGGCCATCTTATTCCCTTCAGGATGGCCTTATCTTACCTATTTATTTTATCATTTGTCTTGGCAGGAAGATAATGCTGTGTTTGTAATGACGAACATGATAATCTCTCCAGACCAAAAACAAGGCACATGCCCTGAGGACCCAAATTTTGAAGGTGTAAAGTGCACCAACAACAGTGACTGTACACCACTCGAACCTGTTCCAAATGGCAATGGTAAGCCACACGTGAGCTGCAGTAGTTCTTAAGATTGCAGTGTACTCAGTGAAAGTACTGGTCAATAGATTTCTTGATCTGATTCAAGGTTTGCATCTACAGACGTGAGATTAAGAAACATTAACCCATGAATGTGCCAATTTTATAGTTAATCAATCTTATGTGAATATAGCCACTCTGACTCAGTATACTCTGGTGGCAAGATTTAGCCTGGGCAGAGAGTGATGGGCAGAAATGTGCAAAATAGGTACACATCACCAACAGGAAGAGGGGTGGATAAAAAAATTGGATATATTTATCACTTATAACACCAGAACTTGTTGAAAGGGACAGAAAAACTGAACTAATGTTTAGCACTTTCATAGCATGCTATGTAACAGTATGTTTATTTTAGAGCAGTTTTCAATTGAGTGTCATAGACCAAAACCAAACCAGTTACTGACCAATTAAACCACTCAGTCAATCTCAAACCATAGTTGTTACCAAAACCAAAACCAATTACTTGCCAATTAGACTACTCAGCCAATCTCAATCCGTAGTAAAACCAAAACCAAAACTAAAACCAAAGTAATTGCCTGGTTACTTTCGACACTCAATTGAAAACTGTTCTAAATAGTAATAAAATTCCTTATTACTTCAAGGAATTAAGACTGGAAATTGTGTAAAGGCTGACAGAGGACAAGGCCACGTTTGTGAAATCTATTCTTGGTGCCCTGTGGAGATAGATGAACTTCCTATGCAAGGCTTTAATTTGAGGTGCGTAAAATGAAACTCATTGGGATGGATGATCATGACCATCCTTTATACCAGGCCTTCTTCCTGTGTGCTAAAACAGTGATTTTTTGCATTAAAATACAAAAAATCAGTCCATATTGTATAGATAGTGAGGTTGCTTTTAAAGTTTCTGGTGCTAACATATACTCTTTCCTTTTCTAGGGAAAATGTTCCTCTTTTAGATGCTGCCAAGGATTTCACAGTGCTGATTAAAAACAGTGTACAGTTTCCCAAGTTTGGTGAAGCTCTGTAAGTAATTTGTGCTTTTTTGATGAAAACCAGTGCTTTCAAATGTGGTGGCATTATTGGAGTGATAAAAAGAGAAAAGTTGTAGACAACCGGGCTGATTTGCAAAAGCTTGTGTACCACACATGTGAATGTTTAAATGAAAAGCACACTGACAAATATAGCAGAAGAAGGGAGGGATGAAGAAGCAGAAGATAGATTTCAAAATGGACTCTGTTTAATGAGCATTGTTTTTGCCCATTTCGGAACTTTGTTTATTATTATCAGTACTGGTAGTAATTTGTGATCAAATGTTGATTCCTGTATAAATCGTAGGCCTAAATTTTAGTGACCAACAGCAACTTCAATGGGTCACATATGAAGATAGTGCATGACCAGTAACTCATCAGGCATCTCTCCCTAGCTCTAGGATTACAGCACCCTGCTGATATCTGATATTGACGAATGATGAAAAAGACACCCACCAAAAAAGGCAAAAAGGTTACTTGAACCAGATTAATCTCAGGACGTAATATCAAAATGTTACAATATCCTAAAATACCTCATTGACTTAAAATAATTTTTATGAAACTTATGGGCCACTTCTAAATCTGAGCCATGTCATATACAATTAATTTTGTTTCTTCTTTGAGTGTTAAAAATACTATGAAAATGTTGAATAATTGATTATATATCATATTTTCTGTATCCATTTATATCAATCTATGAAAAGATCTTCGCGAGGAACTTTGCAGTACAAAATCTCTTGGCCTCTTCAAGAGAAGCAGTAATAAATGGTTCTCTGCATTAGACTCCCACATGGCAAATATGTAAACCAGTAAATGAAAAATTTTACATGTGATGTATTTCTTTTTTCTATTATAATCGTACTGATATTTTTACCATGCAATGAGCCAAGTTTTCATTCATTCATTGCAGGAGAAACATCCAAACTGATAATGCAACCTACTTAAAGACCTGTAATTACAATCCTGTCACTGATCCCCTGTGTCCCATATTCAAGCTTGGGAAGATAGTTGAACTGGCAAAAGTTGACTTTGACGATATAGCTTACAAGGTAAACTTTTACATTCTAGGGGGATTCCCTGAAGGATACTCTCCGTTGTGTATAGAGAAACTCATGAGAAGTTTAACTGTGTAACTACCCCTTGTGCCCTTAAAGACAGGCTTCCAATTGTTCAGTTTTTTTAATTACTATATTCAGAAAATCGAGAGATAAAATCAAGTATTCAAACAATTACCACTGCCTGCACTAAGTCATGTACCTCACATATCAAAATTCAAAACTTTTGCGCAAAGAATTGCCAAAGATCTTTCTCTTTGCAGATACAGTTTGTAGTAATTTTACAGCATATACAAGCTCGTGCTACATGCATGTAGATGTTGAACACATTTTGTGACAAGTTGAAAGATGTTAAATTTGGTTGAATTCTGTCTATTGTCATCAGTACTTTGGAGAATTTCACCTAGATTCTCAATGATTTTCTTTAGTTTCTTCGAGACATTAACGACATAAAGGTCAGAATTCAGGTATTAACTCAGCACTAAACCAAAAATATTGCATAAAGGTGTATTCTTCAACTCTTCACGATTCCAAATATGGTACTTAAGTAATAAAACTGAATATTCAAAAGCTGCAAGTGCGTGTTATACACTTAAAAACTATTTTAAATATTAAAAACTGAATCACTGGATAATGCAATTCTAATCAATAGTTTTCATTGGCTTAGCCATATGGAAATGAGCAACATACCGTGTCTACAAACATGGTGTAAAGCATGTTATTTTTGAGGGCATTCCTATTTTAATTGTTTTCTAATTTGCTTTATTTTGGGGGTGTTTTTAATAAAGCAATTACTTCACTCGCACTTTTTGGATATGAGATAATTATGGCCAACTCAGCGCTATGCACATACCAATGCGTAGCTTCTGGAATAAATGTTAAATATACTGCTATATATGTGCTGCTAATTAAGTTTTCAAACATAAATCACAATCTTTAACAAGGGGGAACAGTCCAACAATCTTCGCTCAAACGCATGGTCTTTTTAACTTCACTTTCAGGGCGGGGTCATGGCGATAGTCATAACATGGAATTGTAATTTTGATCCTCTGGCATACTTTTGTGAACCTAGGTACTCATTCAGAAGGTAATGAAACAATGCTTCATTTACGATATGTGCCTGATTGGAATTTGATAATAGGCCCTTTGCAGCTGGGGTCACGTGACCAAATTTTTCTAAAAAATTAAAACATTATGGGTTATAACTTAAAGAATGCCAGAAATTAAAAAGAGCATATCGAAAATAACAAACTGGCCAAGTTTGAAGCCCCTGGCATTAAAGGCTAAGTTTATACGACAGTTTGAATTTTTGGAAAATTCATAGGACATCTATGGAAAATGTTGCTGGAGAGCAAGGTCTTACTCTCTAATAACGTTTTCCATACAAATCTTCTTAATTTTTTTAAAAGTTCATACGGTCATAAAATCTCATCCTTTAATGCCAGGGGCCTCAAACTTTACCATTTTTATTTATAACATGCTTTTTCCATTTCTGTCATTCTTTAGTTATAGCCCATAATTTTATAAAAAGTAGATCACATGATGGCAAGGGACCTATTTGTTAGTTTGCCTTGACTTCCGGTGAAATTTCCAAAATAGATCTTCTTGTGTCAAAATCCGTAATTTAAAGAAATGATTTTCTTGTTACCAGCAGAGTTACCGTTGGTTGTAATTCTTTCCAGAGTCCTGATGGGAACCTAAAGGATCTTTGCAAAGATCCTGTACTTAATATTAGCAACTTAATATTAAAATGTTTTAAGGAAAACGACCAAGTTTTTAAGTTTACAAGACATGTTTCAACAGAACTTGTCATCTTGAGTTGAATGATTACAAAGCAAGTTGAATAATAAGTAGACAAAAATGCTAATTAAGACAAATAGTAACAAAAGAACATGAAAAGGTGTAAATTAAAAGGATAATTTTAGATTTACATGGTGTAATTGCTGATTGAGAACTACCTTGCCTCAATCAGCAATTACACCATGTAAATCTAAAATTATCCTTTTAATTTACACCTTTTCATGTTCTTTTGTTACTATTTGTCTTAATAAGCATTTTTGTCTAGTTATTATTCAACTTGCTTTGTAATCATTCAACTGAAGATGACAGAAGTTCTGTCAAAACATGTCTTGTAAACTTAAAAAATTGGTCGTTTTCCATAAAATCTTTACGTGTCTGCTGTTATCTAGACATTAAAATATTTAGTTTTAACTACCAAAACTTACATGTACAAAGGTTGCCCATTTTTTTTTTGGGCACAATTTTAGGTCTTCTTTGTGTGAGACTTAAATAATCTTGTAAGAAATTTCTAGTCAAGACTGTAAAGAATGTCATCTGATCAGTGACCTGTCAGATCTTTCTAAAGGGTATGTTTTTTTTCCCTTTAAGACTGGATGATTCAAAATCACCCATTGCTCCAGGTTATAACTTCAGGTGTGTGTTTTATTTGATGATACATTCTTCTTCTGTTAAAATGTTGTGAGCCAAAGTCATGGTTGAGAATTGCGTGGTGTGTCATCTCACTTTAGTAGCCTCTCATTTTATCATTCAATTTTATACTTGTTATTGAAAAATTGATCTTTGTGTTCTTTCGTCTTGGTTTCAGATATGCAAATTACTTTGTTCGGAACAACACTCTTCACAGAACTCTGTTTAAAGCCTATGGTATTCGCTTTTTGATCATGGTCTATGGCGAGGTAAAGGATTACTGACTTTAAAAGAAGCTGATTATTATATTGTCTTTCAATTTCACTTAAGAATTAATATTTGTTGTTAAGCATGCTTTTGATTTTTAGATTCAAGTGAAATAACTTTGAGTTTTAAATTCTTTCTTCTCAAGTGTAGTGTTAAAATTCACTCTTAGCTGTGAAAAAAAGAAATTTTAGTCCGTTTATTTGTGGTACATGTTACTAAGGGGAAGGGGTAGGAGTTTTTTATTGTTCTTACTGCTCCATGATTACATAGTAGACAATTTGCAAAAGACAAGCTTCAAAATCTGTATCTGTGAAAAAATGAGGGAGTTGTGATATTTTTCTCTGGAAATCCCCAGTATTGTGGTATGTTCCTGTAGCACTTTGTCTTAATTAACTGATATTTGCATGTTTCTGTCCTTTAGGGAGGCAAGTTTAGTGCGATTCCTCTGTTTCTCAATTTGGGTTCAGGCCTTGCCCTGCTCAGTATTGTAAGTACTCATAATGTGCCACCCTTTGCAGTGTTACCTGGAAGTTGAAAAGTCAGGCTATGAACGTAGTAGATACAAACATCAATCCTTGTTCAGCCAGCTAAGTTGTTAGCCTGTGAATTATAAAATTTTCCCTCTGCTTTTTAAAATGATTCTATGTTTTTGACAAAAGTTTTTCTAAAACTCTGGTTACTGACCATAAAACAAGTAACCTTTAGAAGAACCAAATCAGGTGAAAATTAATTTTGATACTGCTCACAATCCTCTAAATAGAAATGCACCAAAAAGGCGAAATTTGTACTCACACAAGAGGATTGCCATGTCACATTTATAGCAGACTTGTATTTCCTTTAGGCTACAGTTCTGAGTGACATTGTGGTGCTGTATGTGCTGCAGAAGAAGTATTTCTACAGGGAGAAAAAGTATCTGTTTGTTGAAGATTCTGATTCAGAGAGTGGATCTGAAGGCAATCGGGTAATTTGAAATCTTCTTTTAACAGTTCATGGAGTATGATAGACAACTTAGTGCAATAATTGTGCAGTTGGGAGAACTAATAGATAAAATAGCAAACCATAAGGCTCTTGTCAAACTTTCTGTTGAACATTTTTCCAAGTATTAGACCAGGTAAGGTATCTACTTTCCATTTTGCATCAAAAACGTTTGAAGTTAATAAATGTAGTAAAGTATTTCTTAACAAGCCTGCTTGGGACTGTTCTGGAAGAATGTCGCCTCTGTTTCTGGTGGAAAGGCTTGCTTCACTCAGTTCATACATGATACTGTCAATACTGTCAATATCCTTCAATACCCGTCAGTGGAATGTACTTTCCTATAAGCCACACCACCTTAAAAAAAAAAAAGAAAACAGACTTTGGGTTGGCATTCTTCCAGTATTGCTCTCACGCCCAATATATAGCACATAAACTATCAATAAAAGCTGTTAAAATTCAGCAGTTCTGCCTTAAGTTGAATGTTGTTTCTGAGATGTGTTTCATATCAGTAAGACGCCATTTTAGAGTGCAACAATCACAGGCCTTAATTCACCAACCAAAATCCTATTTTGATTGTATATGACTGACATGGGAATGGCAGCTTGTAGAGTACAGCCCAGATGATCAGTAACCAGGAACAAGCCTTAAATATCTGTATGTTCCTACAAAGGTATTGACCACTAATCCATGTTCATCTTTTCTATCATTAGCCATCCTCCCATCCATCTATACTCTGTCACTTATCAAATCTGCTCGAAATAACGAAGCTTTCACTGCATTACGGTTTTCTAGCGTCTAGATATGTTTTGAAACTCAAAGGCAAACTAACATTATTTGCAAATTAACGGCTTTCACTTTCATATAACGTGAATAAGACCATATATAGTGTATAGCAAACTTTGTTTCTTTTTCTGCTGTATAAGCTTATTTCAATCTTACTGTGTGACTATTCAAATGAGAGCTATTGAGCTGAACTTTGATGAGGTACTGTTTATTTGGCAATACAAATTGTCTCTGTTTTTAAAGTCTGCAGATGTAACCCGAGTGTGACGTTATTTAAAAAATGAAAGATATCGAGCAGTGTTCTTTGTTTCTCCCGCCTTGTTCTGTTTTGTTGAACAACGGCGAAATGATTTTTTTTGTTCTAATTTCAACTCTGACACTCTCGGGATGAATAATGATAACAATGACAATATAATCCCGATAATATCTGCATTAGTTTCATTTACATAAAGAGGGTCTAGTAAGATTCACTAGAGTGTTAATCCAGTGGTCCTTCGTTAAAGAAATTGGGGAGGGGGGTTCGCTTTACATCCCTAGAAGTGAGGGAACCAGAGAAGGGATTATTTCAAATCATAAATCAGCCAGTGCACCTCTTGGCAACAAAGCAAGAATAAAAGGTCTGGGGTCGTCTGTGCGTTGTGCTGATAATACAAAAAATATTCATACTTCAAAATACTCTCTTTCGCTTTCATAAAATGCCTTACTTTCTCTTCTTGGAAGGGGAGGGAAGGGGAAGTCGATAGGTGAGCAATGAAAAAAATGAAATGTTATTAGGGGCGGGAGGCACTTTAGAGAGAGGACTTAAAAAAGGTACAGCCTTCCTAGAGCGTGTTGTGGTCTCTCAATCATGTATTAAGTACTAAATACAAATAAACGATATCTGGTTTATTAAGCTTGTAATGTAATTTGATTTCTTGTTATCTATAGATCTAAGGGCTAATTTTGTTTTTTGCCTTTGTGTTTCTTTGAACAGGCGTCGAGATCACGTGGTCTTAACAGTACTGGTAGTATGGATCGTGATAGGAAACAGTATTCAATAAATAACGACAATGATTCTATAGAGGATACTTCAGTCCCAGCTGACCATACAGAGAGATGATAGATAACACATTACTGGAGTTCTGTATACCTCTAGCTCTGAGTCAGGTCTGGGTTGCATGAAGATCATGGTAACTTGCGATCACAATTAAATCCTCGAAACACAGCGCTGATACGACGAACAAGATAAAGAATTCTCACCCTAGGCGCAATTTTGGCAGTCTTCTCTGGACGTTTAATGGAGCTCAGTCAATAACGGTATTCTAAGTTATTTTGGCCGTGCACAAAATTACTTTTAAATCGAGGAAAAACTGAAAATAGCAGTTTTCAAGATAGAGAAACACCAAAGAGATAATAATAAACCATAAAGGAACAGGGATGATTAAGGATGGAGAAGATTAACACTGATTACAATCGACAAACTTGAAAACCTTAGGCTAAACCTTTCAAGATATGCAAACCGTGGCGTAGCTCCTTTAACCAGAGGAGACGACTGAAATTTAGGCTTAACTTTTAAAGGCTGGTTTTCACTAGCGACGGAGTCGTAGTCGGAGTCGTAATCAGAAGAGTAGAGCGATACGATCAAGTGAAAATCAAACCGACGGAGTCGGAAGCAGAGGATCGATTCCGCTTAGGACTCCGTTGCTTACGATCTAGTGAAAACTGCATTGTCGGAGTCGCAAGCAGAAGCTGAAGAATAAATCAATCACAATGCTCGATACCGGGCCTCGTGATTGGTTGGTTCTTCCGCTTCTGCTTTCGACTCCGACATCCTAGTTTTCACTGGATCGTAAGCGACGAAGTCGTAAACGGAATCGGAAGAAATGGAAACGTTCTGATTCTTCCGACTCCGATTCCATCGAGCTTACGACTCCGCTTACGACTCCGATTTTCGAGTTTCACTAGGTCGTTAGCTCTCTTACGACTCCGACTCCGACTCCGTCGCTAGTGAAAACCAGTCTTAAAATAACTAGAAAGCTACAATTTACTGTCAATAATTACCACAGTATGCATAGTTTTTATTTAATTGAGTTAGGTGGGGGCGGAGCAAAGAACGGAAAGTTGAAAAAATGCCAAGGAGTCTGTTCTAATCCCAGCCTTTAATTTTACTCGCCGTTTTTCGCAGGTCTCCAATGAACCAATCCACCCTATAGAATAAGTTTTTTCTGAATCTAGGAACCTTGTTTTGTTTTGTTTTGTTTTGATTTGTTATCTGGTGTCCAATGAATGTGCCAAGAAACTATGGCTCTCGAATGGGTCTTTACCTGTGCTAAGGATTGCAAACAGTCATAAATATACGAGACTAAAGCAAGTCACTCAAATATAGCTACGACTTTTAGTTATTATATTACCTGACGAGTCTACGTGTTAAACGAAATTTTGCGTTATGCTTGGCAACAATTGGGAACAAGATGTCAACAAAAACATGTCGTTAAGATGTCAGCAAAAACATGACTTTCATTAATTCAGGAAAGTTTCGATTCTTTCTCCAAGTTTCGAAACACGTGTTCATTCGTCCGAAACCTCTAACGAAGATAATACTTAATAGTAAGCTTAGAGGACCTCTATATATATTTCAATCTCTGCTAAAACATCAGCCTTCGTCAAACTTACTTCGCTTGGAGGGGTTTTTCCAAAGCTTTCGACGTCTTTCGGATACAGAGAAACCTTTGTTACCCGATCCTTGCATATTTAAGAAAATATTTGCAAAGTTTTGCTTTCCAGTAGAATTGCGGTTTCAGAGATTCGAAGATTGTTCAAAGTTCATTCGTTAATTACAGAGAGAATCGAAACCGCCCCTGAATTTTTTTTAAGCGAAACTATTCAGTATCCGTTATTTTATATTAAGAAGGAAACGTTTCGGGCGAAACATAACAAGTTCTCTCGAAACTAAATTTCTTTAATTGAGCTCAGGAAACTAGCACAACAGAGCGAACGAACAGCTGGGCCTATTTTTGATTTATAGTCAATCGGATGTGCTCTTTCTAAATTTTTGCCCAATTTGTCCCATGAGACTGTTCCAGAATTGAAGTCAAGCAATAGAGCACTTTTTCCGTGTTTACATAGCGTCATCTAAACACGTGGAGGGTTGAGAGAATTTGAGACAGTTGTGCAAACCTGAGACGTAGGCGAGGGTTTGCATTACTTTCGCGAATTCTCCAAACCCCCGAGTGTTTAGATGAGGCTATGTAAACACGGAAAAAGTGCCCTGTAGCTTTTATAAAATAACTCTCAAAAATACGCGCGAATCTAAAACGTCACAACCGTGCTTGCATACCCTCATCTAAACACACCTGTCGACCAATGAGAGCGCGCGTAGTAGCTCTGGTATTTTACAATACACGATAGAATCGTTGTGTTCGCCCGTTTAGCACTCTCTAGTAATTTACTAGGACTCGGTCGTATTGTATCGTGGTATCCAACTTATTAGAATTTAGTTCTAAATTATTCTCACAAGCGTACATTGAAATTTAAAACATGCAGCAGCTCACAGTACAAAGAACATCCTTCTCTAAAACCGAGCGCATCTAGATTTTAGGCGACGGTTCAGAAGAGTTTTGTCACCAGTGTTATATAGCTTGCGTGTACCTTATTCTTATTAAAATTCGCGATTTTCGCGTTTGGAAAAAATGCGTGCGAAAATTAAACATTTAGAAAACAGTGCGTTGAGTCACGGCCTCGTTGGTAATTGTTCAATTTCTGTCCATGAAAATATAGTCTTTATGGTCTTGTTTTCAACCAGTTAGCACTCTTCCTCCGATTCATTGTCTGTTATCTTCAGCTTGTAAATCCGCCAAACCCTTTTAAGTAGTCATCAAATTTTCCATTTGTAGGCCCCCTATAGTGAAACGGGGTCCTCGGATCAGGATTTGAGATATAAAAGCAGTGGCAAAGAAACCGCGAAATCTACTTGTGTACAGTTTTTTCCTGGACTGATCGCGAAAATTAATACTCACGAAATACAGCTCTCGAATTTTCGCGATATTAAATACGTGCGAAACTCATTAATTATAAGGTAGATGCACGGTCTATTTGCTTTTTTCACTCAGAAATACAAAGGATATAGTTGAAGTACGACCATTACCAGTATGGTGTATGTTTAAGAAAGATTTCTCAAAGAACAGCACAAAATGTGGTGGCAGTCTGACAACGTCAATAAACCGGCACATGCGCATTACTGCGATATACGCCCTTAAAAAGTAAATAAATTCAGTCGTTTAACTTTATATACCGTATATTTTAGAAAAGGAGTCATTTATATTAAATAGAAATAGGGTTTATAACGTTAAAGGATTAAAGAGCAGGGTTTTCCCGTACGTAGTTTTAGATAGTTTAATAGGTGAGAGTGTATAAATAATTTTCGTTAAGAATATAACTAGGAAAAGATTGAATAAAATTACACGTAATTAAGTTGGTATAGAACTTTTAGTAGGGAAATCTACTGTTCGATTGGAATGTGCTCTTCGGCAACTGATAACAGAAATCAGCTTAGTCGGTTCTCGCCGTACGGACATCGAATTGGAAGAACCGTCCGCGAGAGATGGAGAACAGATCATGTCAACTCCACAAGACGTTGTACTGTGGAGACGTGAGGTCTATTCTTTTGCTCAGATCTCACGTTTCTCGAGTTCTCTAGTCAGCGATAACGACCGTGACTCCGCGCGCTTCACGCTCTCCAGATTCCGTAACGAGATGTTTGACAGTATGAGTAAAACTTCATTTTTCCACTAGAAACACTTCTCAGTATACCAGTATAAGGAGTTTTCCAATGTTTATTATACATCGTCATTACTCAAAATTCCTGTGGAACTGCGTCTTTTTGATGGAGTTGTAATAATCGGTATCAATAGATAATAACAAACAGATGTACAGGTATTAACATGAATACAAAATATGAACTCTCATGAGTGAAAATCAAGTAGAAGCGATACATAAAGGCCCCCGACAACGAGAAAACATTGTTTCCGAGCAAATTCTGTTTCCGAGAGACAAAAAATGTCTCAGAAATGTTTTGCTTCCGTAGCGAATGTTTCCTCGTTTCCAGGAACCTCGACTATCAAGGATTCATCTAATGGGAGACTTAATAGTAATGTCTTTCTGTACAATAAATGTGTAATTGAACTCTCTAAGAGTGCTCTCTATTTGTTATGGTCATTGTCACTTGACGCGTAAACTCGCGTACAGGAAAGAAAGTTAAGGAAAATTCGAATTCGTAATTTCACTGTAAAATAACTCATCCCTTCTGGGGTGTTCGCATCTGGCAGTGTAATCAACAAGCCTTGCGTCCCCTTGTGTATAACGATCCCACCACCGATGTACTTTCTGTGTAAGGATGGGGGCTAGGCGGGGTGGGGGCTAGGCGGGGGTGGGGGCTAGGCGGGGGTGGGGGGTGGTTGAAGATGGTCAGTCCTGGCATTACTTGATGAAAAAATCATAATTCCTTTTGCAGGAGTATAGCTTTGCTGCAGTATTTTGCCACAGATGTTAGGGCTGGTTTTCACGAAATAAAAATATAATCGGACACAGTAAGGAGATTTTAAGTAGCTCCTTTTGTTGGGAAATTTTTTTTTACCAACAATCCGCAGCTGAAGAGCTAGTTACAGCCTCTGCGTATGTTGCTTATTGTGATGCGCTAGTGAAAGCACACTTTAAGATAAGTAAGAATTGATGCCAAGCCAAAGTTATCAAGCTGCAATGCTCTAATATTTACACCGAAATAACTCTGCGTAACGACGTCCTGGCGTGCAAAGTGCAAGATTTTTGGGAGCGAGGCAGGTTGCTTGGGAATCGTTCAAAGTGAGACTAGTGACCCGAATTTGCTTCAGAGTTTTGCTTCTGCTTACAGTAAAATATTTTAACCGGCACTGTTTTGCTCAAATGGTACCAAAATTCACTGTTTTTTCAGTTAAATAGATTAATAAGTAATAGTATTTGAACCGAGGGGAGAACAATTCACGGGGTAATCACGCAAACTTCTTTCGAACGAAAAATTAATTAGTGATTTCCATAAGTGAGATTAGTTTATAAAACTGTAAGGAATATTAAGAAGGAAACCATTAAAGCGCGCGTGATATGGCGTAGGTATCCAATATTTCATGTATCCAAGTTGTAACTGCGTATCTGTAACTGGACACCTACGTGATCGCGCGCCAAGTAAGACAAATAGGTGCGCGGAGAACCAATCATAATCGAGAATTGTTGTAACAGTAAAAAATAGGTTCAAAGGTTTCAAGTCAGTGTCAATGTACCCTAAAAACGAGGACATAAAGAGCAATGCATTCAAAATGGATCACTCAATACACGAAAAAGAACCAAAAACATTCATATTCAAAACCGGTGAACCTTCCTTTTCAAGTTCTGGGTTCTTCGTGGTTAAGTTTCTTTTTTTAACAGAAAAACAGCACATTGAGACTATATACTTTATGGGGAAGGGAACAATGAGACGGGATGGAAACAATAGACTCGGCCAGTTTATACCCATAGACCACCTGGAGTGCCGAGCCAGTCAAGCCAATGCGATCACGTGCGGGAGATGGTCGCCTAGCGGAGATCAGACTACAGGGGTCAAAATTTGAGTCAGCCTGTTGTCTTCTAAAAGACTGAATCCATTATTAATCCATGCACAAATGCATCCTTAACCCGGAAAACTTTTTATTCAAGATCACATTCAGTATTTGAAAAAGTAGACAAACAGACGACGAGACTGTTTGTACTCAAACTTGAACTCAAACGGCACGGTATAATCAGATTAGTAACGGTTTATCGTGTTATAGAGTGCAATCCGTGAGGACTATGTTTATGCACAGACTTCAATACTTCACCATTTGTTGTTATATCGAAAACAAAGGGCAATTGATAATTATGAAGTACAGTACTTGTTATATCTTCCCGTGAAGAGCGCGTGGCAGTCACTTGAAGCACCCCCCTCCCCACTCCAAAAATAAACCAATACATATCGAGCAGCGGCTTCAGATTACAAAAAAAAAATATCCAGCAAAACGGTCGACGTAAAAAAAAATATGCTGGCATGCAAAAAAATTCTGCCGGGTTGGAAAAGGAAAAACAAATATCGATCAGCTAAATCTATGCAATCCCCTCCGCACGTCATAATGGGCGTATTTTACGAGGCCGTCACGGGTTGTCCACCCCCTAACATAGTTGGCCCCTTCACCTTGAATTAAGCTGACCGTTTGCTGATTTGTTTACTGATGCTTTGATCGGTCAAAAAGCTTAAGAAGCCAACAAAATAATAATTGAATTTAAAATAAGTAAATTTGATAGTGGCATTTGTCAAATTCAGGTCAAATTGGTTCGAAACAGAATCGAATATTTGCAATCATTTTGTCTCCATTGTTTCGACTCTTTGTATCGACAGATTAGCTTGACGTTAGTTAATATCATCGCCAACCAGTTAATAGGTATAGGGAAACTGAATGATGCATCGCTAAATGGTAAGAATGAAACCCGCCACTTTCACTCGGGAAGATAAAAAGATAAATGTTAGATGACTGACGTCACAAAAGCAAAAGACCCCTCCTCGCAGATCGGCTACACGAACTACAGAACTTAGAAAAGTAATCAAAGTCTTCTATTGATTCAGCGACAAAAGTACGCCATTGTAGTCGATAGCTTAATTGTTCAAGTAGTGGTCAGCTTTATCTCAGACAAGTTCGATTTAATTTGATATTCCGTGACCATGACCCTGGGTACAATGTACATAGCACGAATGAAAGTTAATTCGAAAATAGTCCGGAAATGGCTTATTTTGATCGTATGCTCTGGTTTGCTTTGTCTCTTTCCCTGAAAGAGAGTTTTCTGAAGAAAAGGACTTTAAAATATATTGAAGGTATAAAAAAAACTAAAACAAAGGAAAATCTGCCATTGCCTCTTCCAGAGTACTAGTGCCTAGGCCTCTCGCCAAACCGTTGATAACGAGGCAGATAAACAATGATTATGTTTTTTTCTGACGTAACGCAGCGCCAAAACAGCGTTTTGGTCATCAAAAATGATGTTCAAAGGAACATATGAAGAAACGACGATGGAAACGTGAAAAAAATTGAGTTCAAAAGCTACCCAGCTTACTCATCTTCAGTTTTGAAGATCCAGAAGAGCTTTTCATAGCTCTAAACGATGTCTGTGGACTCTGTTGGAAGACGAGTTTCTCGCGGTGGCGGGCTTGTTGTTCGACCTCAAGCTATCAGGTTTTTTAACCATTCGACAAAATGTTTTGGCTTGGTTTGTCGATTTATGAGTCGTTCAGTGTTTTATTAATGTTGATCTGGCCATTTTGTAGCGACAAGTCCTACGTGGAAAGTGTGGTGAGCTTTCTACATGATGTTGTACCGCAGGCAAGTATACCTCTTTTGTTCGAACTAAAAAATTTGTATTTCCATAACGTCATCCTGTGTATGTCAGCGATTCCCACTATTTTTATCTTTTGTGCCTTTTCATTTTCAGTTTGCGTGATATTTTAGGTTGTTTGAAGCCTTTGAACTCGAAAAATTTTATAAACAACGTGAAAGACCCCTTCAATTGGGAAATCGATTCGAAATTCAGCTCAAAAACGTACGTGACTATTGTTAGGTGTGGTGAATAATTTTCTGTGCTGTACATTTTTCCTTTTAATGGCCTTGAAATTAACAACTCCTGCAGTTGTCATTTGCTACGGCAAACGTGAGCAAAGTTCATGTTTTGATTTGGCGCTGGAAACGTTTGTCATGGGCTAATAAGCATAAAGATGCCAGAGGTTTTACTGGAATATATTAGACCCTAGATTAATGTGTTTTGCGAAAACATTAATACATGTACAGCTGGAACATTAATTTTGTAAATTCTTTCCTGAATTCCACGGGAAAACATTCCTTTTTTAAGATCGTGTTTAACAGATACCATTCACAGTAATCTCAACACTGAAACAAGTAAAATTTCGACAGTATTTCTTCCTGGTAACACAAGCTGAGGTTATTAGGCTTAAACGTCATTGTGTTACGTGACAAAATATGGATAAAATTTCCTGCTGTATAATTACATAACTTGCCTATTTCTTTGTGTTTTTTCCAAGAAAGGCGTACTATACTTGCGTGATTTTACAAATTTTCTACAATACATGAATGAGGATGTCTTTAAATATTAAGTCAGTTTTAATCTATCTTATCTCTAAGTCAACAAATCAATTGGACTGTCGAAGTCTAATTGGCTTAAAGAATAGTTTCAGCTGTAAGGAATAATCGTTTGCATGATTTTTAACATGACATGTTGTGCATATAATTAATATTTAACTACAAAAAACTAAAGGACCTCAATGTTCTGAACTGTTTTAATTTTTCTGTCAATCTAAATGACTTCTCTCCTTGTAGAACTCCGTGAAGTTCACTATTAACAAAAATGCAGCAAGCCAGGGGTTTCATTAATGTTTTCAGCAGGACGGCAACTGGTTTTCACAAGCAGGCAAAACTATTTAAACTGAACTTCTTTATAAAAAACTGTCTACTAGATGGTGATATCAGCCGCGCAAAATTGTCCTCACAGCTGGTCAGAGACCATATTTAAAACATATTAAATATATATTTTTATATTTCTTTGCATGAAACCCTAAATGAGACTTTCACAGCTATATATGGGCTACATTTGATGGCGTTTTGCCCAGAACACCCCAAGTGAGACAAAAATCCAACATTTACATTCCTAAATGAGACGATAAGCATCCCCACCCCTTTCATATGCAAATCCCCCCCCCCCCCCCCACCCCCGGGTGAATTTTCCCAGTACCTGGCCCTTAATGAAACCCCAGGCCTGGCAAGTTCAAGTCTTTTATCCAAGAAGAGGTCCCTTCAATTTTCAAGGTTGAATCAACATGTAGATTCTTCTTACAGCATTAACAGATTATCAAGGAGATGAGTGATGAGAGTACAGAAACTCATCAACAGTCTGTCAAAGGCTGGGATTATTGCCCTGATGTGTCATCTGGAAAGTACAAGACAGTCTGGATTTTTATATTTTGAGAGATCTGTCTCAGTAGTGTTTTTGATAGTTTTTTCTTTGAAAGGTTTGATGTGGTACTGATTAGAATTAAGTCGTTAATATGTTGCCTAAATTAAAATTTTAATAACTTAAAAACAAAAGATCTGTTTGTTTACACTCAGGCTGTGACAGGGGGCCA
Source organism: Orbicella faveolata (assembly GCF_042242905.1). Taxonomy (NCBI): domain Eukaryota; kingdom Metazoa; phylum Cnidaria; class Anthozoa; order Scleractinia; family Merulinidae; genus Orbicella; species Orbicella faveolata. Next base: position 8,336,754 of record NW_028301577.1, read on the forward strand.
GAAGCAGGAAGATAAAGAGAGAGTGTTGTGGGTGAAGTTTGAGGAAGCAGACATCAATGGTAAGAGAAGTGTTCAAAATACATAATAATGACATAATGTTGACAAGAAAGAAGATGGTAAAAGGATATTTTGAACCACACTTTTTTTCAACAAATCAGTGTTATATTTTAGAACAGCTACATGTACTGCAATGGCCCACTGTATGAGTTGATGTGCTTGTCAGATGAGTATGTTGTATGAGAAACATGTCTTAATTAATTTATTCTTTTTCACACCTTTTCATGTAGTGTAAATTGCCTTTTCCATTGCATTCTTCACTTGATAGTGGTGCCAAGATAACACCGAAATATTCTTTTTTTTTTGCTTATTTTTATAGTCAACTGTATTTTCCTAATTTATCTAAAATGTGATATGAGAACAAAATTTGTTGATCATAATTCAGTGTTCACAGTTACTGTATAACTTGTATTTAAATTTTTTATTTGTAATTCTACATCAAAAGAAATATTTTCCATTTCTTATTACATGGCATATTAAAAACTACCCTGGTTCATTTTGAATAAACATTTCACTTTTAATATTTAATAAATGATATGGAAATGACAAATTCTGATTTATATATATATCATTAGGCCCTCAACCATGTATTGAGGTAAAATAAAATAATATTAGGTCCCTCTCAACATGCCCTGATGGGTGGTGATATTAAACTTTAATATTGGAGTTTTAAATGAGTTAACTCCATGGTTTCTAATATATTTTTTTACCAATACAGATAGCACACTTCACCAGGAGGAGATTTCATCTGGAGTGGCATTGCCATTAGTGTTGATTCTTGGTTACATCAATGGATTTCATGTGTGGACCATCCCAGTAAGTGTAAATAATACTTAAGAGCTTAGGAACCATTGCTGAAGTTAACTACATCACTAAGTAAATAAATATGGTTGGCTGAAGAGAAAGCATACTGAACTATTACATCAGGATGAGTAGTGTTTGGCAGCAAGATTTAATGGGTTCATACTCCTGCAGAGTTAACACTCAGGACCCAAATCATGCACAAAAATGTTCAGATGCAAGACTGGTGTTTGTGGCTTGAAAAGGAGAGAGATTTCTGCACATATTCACTGTCTTCTATATACAGCTCATGTATGCCCTCTTGCCGTTTGCTGCCAAGGAAATCTGGGACAAGTGTACAAATAACATTTCTGAAATCAGCTACACTATCTTCAAGAAGCTATATTTAATTTGTTCTATAAGGTACAAGTATTAATAGCTCACAATATAGATCTGTAAGTAGTTTAAAACTCAGTATTTTTTCAGTAGGATTGATTGTATCAAAATATCAGTTTAATTAGTTAACATGTAATGCTCTGATTTTGTTGCAGTCAACTGGCGAAGCACAGGAGGTGTTATCTCTTCGTCAGGGTCCTGTGAGGCTGGTGCGCTTGCTCAAGACCCCACTGGAAGGTACATGTACAGGCTAAAAATCATTCTGTTAGTCTCCTGAGTGACAGGAATATATTGTTAGTGTTTAAATTGCCATTAAGAAACTTTGAACTCGTGCACCCTAGACTAATCCCCAGCACATTGTCTTCTTGCCGTAGCTAACAATGTACTGGTAGTCATTCATACATTTGGGTGCGACATGCTCTAGAGATAAAGATATTTTGCTCGAGGCCCTGGGCAAGGTTGTACTGAGACTTGATGACCCAGAATCCAAGACCCTCACATGTCTGCATCTCTCATACTCATTACTGATAAATACCAGTATTTATTATATGTCTATCTCTGTAATTGGCCAAGATGAACCAAATCCTGTTCTTTGGCCAGCCCACTCAGGGCTGTCTGCTGATACGCACACACAAACTGGTGTTCTTTATGCCATATATTAAATGGTTTATTCACTGAGCTTATTGAGAAAAATTTGCTGGATATTGGCCTCAGTCTTTTGTTATATCATTATAGACCTTGAGTCCAATATCCAGCCATTTGGCCTCACGCTTGGTTAATAACCCATAAATATCACTGACACTTTTTTGTTGTACGCCCATACTGGCTGGTCTTGTTACTTATAATTTATGATAATTATCGGTCTCTGAAGACATGATTAATCATCACAGTTATTTACACAACTTAGACAGCTGTGAAATTAAAGCCTGAAAAAATTCAGGCTATATCAGGATTTGAACCCTTGATGTTATGTCACAGCTGCTTACCAGTAAGTTGTGTATATAACTGCTATGATCAATCATATCTTCATATCTTTCTCTATAGTTCAAATATATGATCTTTCATATATTCACTTCTATTATTGGTCTCTTTTTGTTTTAATATTTAGCTGCAAAGTCAAAGGATGAGCATGCAGATGCAAGACCTCTCTTTGCTGTATGTGATGCTGCAAGGTCAGAAGTAAAAGAATTTGCCTGTTCTGTGAGCTGTTTCAGTAGCTGCAGTAACTGTAGAAAGCTAATTTTAGTCTTGGGTCACAACTCTTTAAACTGGAAAATTTCGAACTTCTTTCTTTTACTCAATTTGTATGATGTCAAATGCCAAGCCTACCTGAAACTGTTTATGAACTGAACTTCTCAAACTCATTAGTAATTCATCAAGTTTAAACAAAGGAAATCAAGACCGTGACAGTGTTTGGATATCTGATCTCATTTAGCATAGATTTTTACAATCTCACTTCTCCGTTCTCTCCTTAGTGTTAGGTTCAATAGAGAAGACATATCAAACACTCAAGACAATGTTTGACCACTTTTCCAAACACCTCAAAGTTCGTCAAAACTACTTTGACACTGCCTGTTGTATTTTCATTCTCTTCTCGGTGTTTGGAAATGTGGTCAAACACGGTCTTTATTGTTTAATATATTGCTACTAAAAGCGTATTTCCACTGTATGGATGGGAGAAGTGGGTTGCACTATTAAAGCACTCTTTGACCTTGTTCTTTGAATGTTATAGTTAAGATCCTTATCAATTTCCTTCAGAATCTCTGCAAATTCAAGGATCCTTGAAGGATCCGTATCCATATCCTCCAGGATCCTTGGCAGATCTTGGAAGATCTTCGAAGATCCTGACAGATCCTGTGAGGTTTTTCACCATGGAAGAGTCAGACTTTTTTCTGCATAGAACAAAATCAAGAATATGGAGATCAATGACAAAAAAATGTTTACTGAAGACCATTTAAGTGTTGATCAATTATTGGTTTGCATGGCTTGTCTGATTATATTATGTCCTTGTGTTTCCTCAGTCCCTCATTGCCATTCTCCACAGTCAATCTGTGGTCACTCAGCACTGGTGAACAGGTTCATTCCATTGCTTTTAAGTCTGAGGTTTATGATGTGCTGTGTAACAGAAGGTAATTATTATGATTTACGCTTTGATTTTTAGACATGCTGTAGCATACACAAGCACACAGTTTATAAACTGTAATCATTTTTCTGGCATAAGGTAGCAGATAAACCCGACATCTCACCAGTGTTTATGTCTTACTTTGATTTCTGTAAAATCCTGTTTACTGATTTTCTATGATAGGCAATACCACTTCCCTTTTCCCTCAACACAATGTCAGGGCAGGCTTAGCTTGAACCCAGATCACCTTATCATGGAGTAATGCACTTAAAGTACTTCTGTGTACAAATCAATCCATTAAGAGTGATAATTAGTTTTGCTATTTTCTACTAGGTTGATGGTTATAGCCCTGCAAGAGAAGATAGCAGCTTTTGATGCATGCACCTTTAAGAGTTGTTTCTGCATCACTAGTGAGTATTTTAGTTAATAACAAAGAGTAGCTGGTACTTCTGGTCAGTGGTATTCATATGGTATTGCAGGCTCAGTGCACTTCGCAATTGTATTGGCATGTTCCAGCGTGGCATTCCCTGGAACGTTTGGTTGTAGGATTAAGCAGTTTCCTGCTCATCTTTGGTCTATTCATTGACGTCTTTCTGCCCTCCTTCCCCTTCCCCTCCCCCTCTCCACTGTTAATTCAGTGTGATGGGTGCCTGGAAGACTGCGTGGGGGCTCGTGGCTGGGTTGCAGGGATTGCCAGCCGTGGGAGCATTATTCTGACTAGGGCTGGTCACGGTGGAGGCCCCTGGATATCCTAGGCACCTATCTTCCACAGAGCATGATGCAGTTGTTAACTGTAAGAATATATATTTGAAGTCAAATATATATTTTGTCAGAATATGTATTTGAAGTCAGATATATTTTGCTCTTTGATCCTCATCATAACTACACTAACTAAGTTGATTGTAAATATTGTTTTTGGCTGAGGTAAAGAATAAAATCATTTACTACTTTTTACCTATTAAACTTGACTACAACAGTCCATTAGCTAATAGGTACAGCATGATAAGTAATTTTGGTATACCTTTTCATACTAGGTTGTTACCCAGGCCCAAGCCCTAACCTCAATCCATTGGCACTGGGAACCAGATGGCTGGCATATGCAGATTGCAAGGTACACCCTATCTGCAAATGTTCACCTTTGTTGTGTGATATCTAAATCGTTTCCTACTGCTGTTACAAGCTAGTAATATGAACATATAACTAAGATTGTGTATTTAATGATTGGCTCTTTTTGCCAGCTTGTACCTAACCATCAGTCCTGTGGAGGAGTGTGTGGGGACAATTCTCAATCATACACGGCCACAGTCATCAATGCAGCTAAGGTATGTCCAGATGTCTGTTACATTAGAATTATGTTTGCAGTGTGTCAGTAACAGGTCTGTATCCACAGACATCATGCATGTTTGCATTCAGGTCATATTATGCAATCCCCTAAGTCCAATGTCATTTACTTGAACCAATATATCAGTTTTCAATTGAGTGTCAAAAAATCAAAACCAAAGTATTACTCTGGCCAGTCACAAAGAGCACATTGACAATCTAGTGAACCAATCAAAACTCAAACCAAGTACATGTAGCTGGCATAAGGCACAAAAAAAGTGTTTGCTGAGTGAGTTGCAATTGGTTGTGGTTTTAATTACTTCAGATTGGATAAGAAAGTGGCACAAGATTATTCAACCAATTGCAGTGTAGTAATGCAAAGCCAGAGAAAATGCAAATGCCAAACTGATTGTTTTATATTTCACTTTCAGACACTAACCAGAGGCCTGACTATGTTTGGTGAGAACTTTTGTTATAAATCTGAGTGTTTTACATAACTGAGTAACTAGTATGCCAGAATTTTAAAAGTTGTTTTTGAGAAATTTTCATTATAGTAGATGTCTTTTAAATTATATTTTCAGGAGAGACAGTTGGTCGGTGGACAGGAACAGAAGTCACACATGATTATTCAACCCAGGTGGGCTCTGTGAGTATGATATAAAAGGTCTTATTCCAGGGAGTGCACTTTGTTGTAAAACTACATTTGAAACTTTCACCTCAAGTGTTACAACTGTTTTTTCGTCGACTTACTTTGTGTTCTATCAGATTATGAGTTTCTGGGTGTAATAATAATAATACAACTTATGTTTTTTTTCCTCAGAAGAAGTCTGTGATTAGACCAGGAGTCGTCACGATTATAGACACACTGAAAATTGGCAATGGAGAGGTACAGTAGACAAAGTCTTCTTTTTTCTCACTCACTGGAGTGGAGTGAGGTATTTTAATTTATACTCTCTTGAATGTTTATCATTCATTTTCAACTAATCAGAACATAAAATTGTTTGGAAGTCAGTCGCCTCAAAACAGCCTCCCTAAATTAAATCTATTTTGTTGTTGTAATTGTAGGCAATTTCATCATATTTAAAATTGAAGTTTTATTTCATTCATGCAGTGTAAGTTTGTTTTTTGATTGCAGTTCTGTGTACAGGAGGACGACCATGAGGGTTCTGGTATAGTGGCCCATTTTCCTGCCCATGCTGGACAGCCCCTGTCTTGTATGTCCTTTGACCCTAGGTATGCAACTTTTCGTCGAGGCAAACCTTTTGAAAGTTATTGTAGGTTTGAAAAGTTGTACCTTTTTTGTTTATACCAGGTTACGAGAACTCCCACCTATAAATTCGTACGGAAAATGTTTAGTCGATGCATAAAATCCCTGTAAATAAGCGACTGAATATTTGCCTCAAAACTGAGGAATTTCAACCAGATAAGAGATAAAGTCCTAACCTAGACAAACTTTGTGGGGCTTTGACATTGATTTAAAAGACTAAAAATGCTTGGTTTTCCTTCCAAAGTTACAATAAAGTTTCAAACGTTGCTAGCTGTGAATGGGTCTTGAGTGTCGTTATTTTGTAGGTATTCCTCAGCAGTAATACTCACTCGTGTTTATATTTTTCAGTGGTTCTTTACTGTTGACTGCCGACGTTCTTGGAAACGACTTCCACGTGTATCATGTTCTTCCACACCCCATATGCCCTTCATTAAGCGCTGTCCACCATCTGTACACCCTCCACAGAGGGGACACGACTGCCACTGTAAGTTTAATCTTCGTTTAGCATATAAATAACTGAGAACAAGTAACCATAGAGTGACCATGTTTTCTCGTGGTGTTTCTCTCTGAAGTCCTCGTCTGAAGTATAAATTGTTGCGTCTTGCCGCTGACTCTGTCGGTCACGTGCACACTCTGATCCGGCAATTTAATTTTCAAACAACATTTAACATTCATTTGCAGGTTCATGGAATGTCGTTTTCGTTTGATAGTCGATGGGTGGCCGTCTCTACCGTACGTGGCACGGTACATGTATTTCCGATCACTCCGTATGGGGGTACGTAAAAACACCATAGTTAACGAAAGTAAGACCCTCTAAGCCCATAAAGGCAACTTGCATTCAATGGCCAAAGCGAAATTAAATGGTTTCTAATTTGGTAGATTTGTCTTTTTTTGTGGTAAAGTTTTTTTGCTTTGTTTTTTTTTTTATTGATTGTCACACACACTGGTTACAATAATTATACAGCTACTCACACTACTTACAAAGCTAATACAGTTGCTTACACTACTTACAATACTTCGTATTCAATATGATTACTACTTCCGCCACTTACAATACTATGACCTACGATCACTTACGCTACTTACAGTACAATACGCTAACTCATGTTGCTTACAATACTAACACTTAAACAATTTACACTGCAATACGATTACTTACGCCACTTGCAATATGAATACTTTCACTACTTAAATAACTTGTATTATTATACATTGAACTCTGTGTCTCTTCTGATTTGGCCGAAAGCGTACATCTCTGCAGATTATACAATAATCATGTCAAGGACACTCAAGGTCACGGGTAATCATGTCAAGTTCGCGCGCTTTGTGTTGCTTGCCGTCAGTGAAGAAGCAAAAACATGACTTAATTTTTTTCGTTCAATGTATAGTAAAACAATTATTAGATTCGGTTTTTGTGATATCCAGAATAATCAAGGTCTCGGTAAGGGTTATTTGCCTCAGCCTTCGGCTTCGGCCGATAACCCCTACCTCGACCTTGATTATTCTGGATATCACAAAAACCTCATCCAATAATTGTTTAGTATAATTTGATTCCTTTCAATTAAAGTTCGAAGCAACTGATTTCTGAGGTCTTTTTCCAGCATCCGTATGGCATCGGCATCAGCCTCGGCGCAAAAAGTTACCGATCTTTATTGACCAATCAGACATCAGTACGAGTGCGCGGAAAATTGTCGCGTCAGCTTTACGAAGGCTAAAAGTTTCTTTTTCCTTGTAGGTTCCATAACAGTTCGTACCCACTCCTCCCGCCGCGTGGTCAACCGAAGCAGTCGGTTCCACACCAGCGCTGGATTAGACGACCTGGATCAAGCGACTACATCATCAGGTCGACACAGTCCCTGCAACGGCACAGGACCCAACCCCTCGTGCTCACCAAACGGAAGCCCACACAACTCCACAGCGGCACCAGTGGCAAGGGAATCTTTGACTTTTGCTTCAACCAGCAATAATGGTTTAGCAAATCCCCGCCTCCCTCCCCTGCCGCATTCCTACCTGGTACATCCCTTTGCGCAGATAAGGACCCCGGATGGCCCACGATGCGGCGGACCTTGCTGCACTGGCTCGGCCCAGCACTCCAACAAGTGTAATGGTCGAGTAGGACTGGAGTATTCAATGGGTGCAGCAATGACGTTTGCCCCGTCTAGGGGATGGTTAGGAGGAAGTCCCAACACCGCCAGAGCAGGTTAGACATCATCACGCTTGCTTGATTTGGCATAGCATCTAAAGTGTCGATTTGGTAATTGTTATGGCAAACATAGAATCTAAGGGCACAATTGAAACTCCTAAAATAACAATTATGAGACGTTAGTGTAAGGTACGTTAACAGGGGAAAAACTACGAAATTTAAGAGCTTTCTCATTGTAAAATCTGTGGATGAAACCCTAGTGTGTGGTCATTGGAAGAAGCTGTTGAGCAATATTTTTCTCTTAGCCTTTTGCAAAATGAAGTTTATCAAAATTGAGAAAATCTGGTCGTTCAACCTGCCAACATGATTGGTTAATATCAGTAACCAATTATCGTATCTGTATTTTTCTTTTGTTTGTTTTCCGTAGAACCTCTGAGGTCTTCAGCTGTTGACTCGCTCTTTGTACTGGACCTTCACGGCAGCTTGACTGAGTACGTGCTGGAACCACAGGGGGTTAAAACCGTGCCACAGAGTGATGACACCCCCCTGGAGCTTATCACTACAGCAAGAGCTCAGTGGACTCTGACGAGGTATAACAGGATCAAATCTATCCAGTAGCTTTATGCAAATCCCCCTTACTATATTTGATATTGCAACACAAAACAAAAGAATTACGGCTGACCAATCAGATCAGACGTGCTTGTTTTGTCAACCAATTAGCGGGAAAGCCAAAACCAATTGTAACTTGGTTTACGCGTTTTTGGCGCCAGCTGCACACTTTCTTTCAAGTTTTGATTGGTTCAGCTCCTTATCTGCGTTGGTTCTGAATGGCCAGAGGTTACAACTTTCAATTGGTTTTGGGTTTAAGATGGCCTATTTTTTTCCATGGAGACAATTTGCTCGCTTTACTCCTGGTGTCTGTGCTTACCATTGTGTTTGTGGTTCTTTTAGGTGCACAGCATGGCCTGAAAGCAAGAGTCCCGTCATCAAAGATCTTTCTTTGTTGCTGGGGCGTCCAAAAGCGACCCCGAGTGAACTTGCAAAGCGCACCGAGAAACAAGGTGAAAAGAACAACTCTTCTTTCCTGACGTTCGTTTGTCTAGTCGTTAAACGAGAGTCCACACATCTTATAATGATGCTCAATTCAAGATGAACCTCCACTTTCGTCAGGACTTTTAAGTGGGCTTTTAATCGAGCTGGCGTCTTATACCCAAAAAGATGTTTCAAAATGGCTAACGTAGACGCTATTCTCTGTTTGTTTTCTCCAGGAAAGAAAATTGGTATGGACAGCGAATCTCTCATTACGTACACCCCAAAAGAGGAACCGCACGTCGACGGCAGCAATTCCGACGATCAGTGGCTGGCGAACATAGATATGGAGACCCACGCGGCGCCTCACCGCCGGCTCTGGATGGGTCCTCAGTTCTCTTTCAAGACCTACCAACCGCCAGGCTCCTCATCAGCTTCGTCCACCAACAGCTTGGGGGACTTCAAGTCTGGGGGCTCAGGTAGCGGGGCCACTATTGCAGCTCACAGCAGGGACGGTCACCCAATGGACTTCTACTCCGAAGAACTTGACTTGCAGAGCTTGAGGCTGCAGCCCGTCCGCTCCGATCCAGTTCCCACCCCGTCCGGTCGGTTCGCGTTCACTGGGTGCGCATCGCCAAATTTAGGGGGGAGCATGCCACTCATCGTTGACAACGGCCCGGGAAGCTTAACAGATCCTTGGCCAGGAATGAACAACGAGATGTTCGAAGATAAGGAGGAACAACTGGTGGAAACATTGGCCGATGCCATGAACGACAATGCAACGCTACCAGTGAAAAATGGCAAGAAACGAACCACTTCTATTAACGGAGAAAACCAGTTCCAATTTAAGTCGGATTGTTTGGTGGGAGGGGTGAACGCGTTCGCCTCGTATTCCCCCGCTGAAACAAGCCCCCTGTTCCCTCCCGATTGGTCCTAAGCACTAGAGGACGAATCGTCACTCTCTTACATGACGTTTCAAATGGAAGCTTCAACTCATGCAAGGAACGGTAATTTATGAATTTATGGGTTAACAGCTGTTAGCTGGTCTTAAACTAAACAGAAAAAAAACTAATAAAGTGAAAATCAAATAACTTACCTTATTCCATGAGAAAGTCTGGCAACGTTCTTCTCAAGGAGGTAATCTCCTTTTCTTTCAAAAGCTAAAACAGCTAAATTGGAAGAATATTTAGAAAAACTTTTGACAAGCTGCTTAAGTATTGGTCGTTGAAAAGTGAGTCGATTTAACAAATCTTTTCCCACGCGGTAGTTATTTATATTAGCACTGAATATTTGCTTTTGAAATTGCATTTTGCCTGGTGCATCGCTTCGACAAGAAATTACCGATTTTTTTTTATGGTACTGTGCGAGAACACATACCATGGACACGTGGACTAGTTTCTATATTTCTACTAAAACCTTTCAGGCGATGCTTTTTCTCGACATATTATTGTATGGGATGTAAAGGTGAATAAATAAAAAATAAAAATATCAAAATATTGAAAATGTAAAAAAATGTATAAAATGCAAAAAGACTCAGGATTCTGTCCACTCTGTATATGAACAGTACAGATCTATTTATCAGCTGTAAATTGATGTATAGTTTTCAGCCACAAGTCGATTTTATGGTTAGTTGCTGTTCCTCTGATATGACTAAGGTATCTGAACAGTCATTGTGTGAATAGTGTTTATAAAAATCAAAGAACAAATGATCAATCTGTATTCTTAGGCCCTATAATGTTTATATCAATCCAAGAGCAATTGATCAATCTGTACTTAGAATTGTATAATAATGTTAAAAAGCTGCGGTCTCTCTTTCTAGTTGTAAATAACAAGGGTTTTGTAATCTTTTCACGCTGAATTTTTGTGAAATGACTGACAGTAATTTCCTTGAAATGGTTACAAAGGGTTAATTTATAAACCAGTTATACAGTTACTGTAGATAAAAGCAGAATCCAAAAGAAAAAAAAAGATTGTCTTTATATTTTTAAATATATGCATGGGTGAAGAAACAATAAAACGTCATGTGAAACTTGATTGTGTTTTTTACGAATAGTAATATTTTGTTTTACGGAAAATACTACCCCTTGCGTCCACATTACGCCGGAGAAATTTGTAAACCCATGTAATGTTTTCCGTCCACACTTCGACGGAGAAATTTGAAAACGCAACTTTATTTCTACGGTTAGGCCTACGAAAACGCTCTTCAAAACGGAGGAATTTGAAAAGGCCTGCCTTGCGTTTTATTGTGGACGGAAAACATTTTTAAAACAGTTTTTCGAAAACGATGGCGCAACGATGATCATGTGATTTCCTTGACCGAGTTTTCCTCAAACACAAATCCAAAATGGTGAAAAATGGTGATTGTTGCGGTTTCAAATTCCTCCGGCGTGGTGTGGACGAAGCCTTAGCCTACAGTCTGGATGGGTCATTGAATTTCCTCCTTTTGTGGGGGGCCGGGGAGGGGGTGAATTAAGCCTGTGTAGCAAGCGCAGAAACGGAAGGGAGAAAGGGATTGGCCCTCTCCTTGCGCACAGTTCCTCTCTTCCTTCCCCTTCCTACGCCTGCAATGCATGCCAATGCAACCAAAACTAAGGTCAACCACGCTTTCATTTTTGTTAACTTTCTCAATTCGAAGGATGGGCAACGTGAAATGTCTCCTTTTAACGCACTGCCAAGCAGAGAAATGACGGTAATGAATAGCTGCGTGATGAAACGGTTCAAGCGGTGCACTGGGGACAAACGATTAGAAGCGGGCGAAAAACAACATAAACCGTAGTCGGAACGAATAATTCGTGCATGGGGTATAGCCGTCTTCTTGCGACGAAGAAAAATCCCCTTTCTTTGGAAATATTTAAATGGGAGTTTTCATTTTCTCTTGGAGTTTTCGAATACCCTTCTCCCCATCAGCCCCCCCACCCACCCAACCCCCGCATCGCTTGTACTTTGCCAGGATGAAAATTATTACGATTGAAAGCGAGACATCACGCAATCCAACGTAAAAATCACGCAAGTCTTAAGCTGCATCAGAACAAATTTCTCTAAGCTTTGTCGTGGATCCACTCACTGCGCCAGCTCAAGATGGCACCCACTTTTGTCCCAGGTATTGTGTACAAATTCTCTTAATTTTTTCTCGAAGTAGTATGTTGTATCCTTTGTGTTACTGTAGTACACTGTGTAGTATTATAGGCTGGGTACATAATTTCGAAACTTTCCTAATGCTTTAGTTTTATTATTACAACAATCTGATGTGTATATGTATTTCTACCTGTCGGCAGTTGTCTGCATAACATTGATGGTCATGACACAGTTTTAACTGCCAAAGCTAGGAAGAGGAGAAAAATAAAATCCGAGTTAACAGCCAACTTTTTCAGCTGTAGCTGTACACGGGCCTCTCTGCCTTTGTCTCGGTATGGACGTTTCATATCGGACTTAAGTTTATCTTTTCCCACTTTTGCAGCCTTAAACAATCAGTTGCACAACATAACGTGATCGCCAGAATATATATATATTTTTTAATTTCGTTTGAATGCTGGTTAATAGGACGAGAGCAAGGAAAAAAGTGGAAATCATATAAGATCAAGAAAGGAAATGCTGCAAGAAGCAAACGTGTAACTCGTAGCCAGTTAAAAGATAATCTTACAAGTCACACAACGCCACGTTACAAGGCAGGGTCGAGCAAGACATTTTACAACTTGAGGCCAAGAAAGAAAACACAAGGTTAGTTATTGCGTAGGAGTGAGAACAAAATATTTTAAGAGAAAATGTCACGCTGGATATGAAGGAATACGGAAGACCAGGTCACACTAATAAATACAGACAAACAGAGGGTTCCATATGCATGAAAAGACTAAGAGAAACAAGATGTTTGTAATACAGTATGTGCAATTTGATTATATTGCAACTATTGTTCTGTTAAAAGTGTGAACGTCGTGTCTAGGGTTGGCTGTTGAGATCTGTCGAGTTTCACGAATCGGTTAGCATAACGTGTGCGCAATAAAACTTAGAACGCGGGAAAAGGGAAGGGATGGGTAGATCCTAGAGGCTTCGGTCATACTGGTCAGCGACATGGCCAGTCGTTGCAAAGGCTCTGGAAACGAGATTGAGGGTCCAGTATAGGTTTGGCGGGATGCAGGATGAGAATAAAAATTAATGCGGGATGCGGGATAACAAAAATTTTAATGGCGGGATACGGGGTAAATATACTTCGGTGGGATGCGGGATGCGGAATAAAAGATAGAAAGTCATACGTCACGGACGTTACGCAATGAACTGACACGTTTAACCAGGCGGGTTCGGGAGAAACATTCTGACTGTGGCGGGATGGCGGGATTGAGCTAAAATAGAGGCGGAATGCGGAATTGTAAAGGTCTATGTTGGACCCTCTTGGACTTCTTTCTTTCCAGTATCAGTTCCTCATGATAATATATATGATACAGTGAAACCTTCATATAACGAATGGCTAATGAACTGGCAAAATATGTTTGTTATGGCAAGATTCCGTAATATCGGACTTCTCTTCCATACAGAGCATTTTCACATGACGTCACGGCAGCCATTTTGGTGTTCCAAAGCAATGAAACGGCGGCCATGTTGGTGTGCCAAACTTGACCTCTTTTATTATGTAAACACCTTCTTTTCTTTACTTTACCATTATTGGGGCGCAGAATACCGTTCGTTATACAGAGGTTCGTTACATAGAGGTTCCGCTGCATGCTTTCTTTTCAATGAAATACATGTATATCAGTGGTGTTTACTGTACTTTTAAGATATTCTGGGAAAGACTGATTTCAATAAATGAGCACTACAATGTAAACACTTCAAGTGTCGGTTTGTTAAAGATAAGATGATGAAACAGAATCACGCAAAAGGAAAAAAGATCAATACGAAGCATCATCGGGGAAAGAGAAATGAAGCAACCCTGAAGGCAAACAACTTTATTGATTTCTGGTAAACCCTTGTCGAGTGAAAAATCCACAATCATTTCTCCAAAGTAACCCAAACTCCTTCCTGTTTACTACTGACTGAGGACAAAATACTCAGTATTGCTATCAGTTATACAGATAGCAATATATAAGAAACTAAAATCAGCATAAGATGGTACGAAAAGTAAACAAGCAAAACTGGAAAGACGAAGCCTACTAACACAAGTCAACAATCACATCATCACGTATTGTCGTTTTTGGAAGAATTCGCTACACAGAAAAATCTTTGTAACGAAGTATATATTTTGACCCTTGAAATGCTGGTTTAGCCTTTATAACTAAACTTGTTAAGTTGATTTTGAAGCTCAGCCTCTCAGTAGTCTAACCGCGGGTTGGGGTGGGGGGGTGGGAAGGGGTACTCCTGATATAGAGCACATATATGGGGATGCTCGTCGTCTCGCTCAGGGGTATATATCAAGGATTCTGGTTTCACTTAGGGTGTTCAGGACGAAACGCCAATATGGTTAGCCGCCAAATTATCTTTTAGGGTGCACTCGGAGAAAAAATAATAACAAAAATGTTCCCATTTCTGTTTTCAGGCTCTATTTCCGACGATCTCTCGAGTCCGGTCTACTAGCGCAGGCTCCCTTCCTGAACAGCGGCTGGTAATCTAGTCTATTATTAGGGGTCAAATAAAGCTCCTGCCACGCCCAGATTGCCCTTCCTTAGGGGTTTAATTCATATTTTCCGACGAGCATGCCCGACCTTTTCATATGGGAGTCCCCACCCCCCACCCCCCACCCCCAACTCCCCGGAGCATAACAGCTCAGCTTCTTGGCTAACAGCTGGTCCTTATGGGCGTGGTCCCTTCCTGTTATAAGAAACATATAAATATGTTTAAAATATCCATTCTAAGCAAACACACACTCTTCTCTTCTCATTTTCTTCAGGTTCTGTGTGCTCAAAATACTGCATAATTCTTTACATTCTATGAAGCGTTTTCTTTTTTTCGGATTTCCAGATCAGAACTTGTTTCAATTTTTAAGCTGAACCGGTTCTTATTAAATGAGATTTAAGAGCGAAAATTAAACGCTACAGCCGTACAAAGTGAGGATAATGGACTGCAATGCAAACAAACTTGAAAATACGCGGCCACCTGTGCAAGATCAGCTCCAGTTGCTTTGAAAAGGAACTTTTTAAAAGCCTTGGTAAACAACATTGATTTCGTAAAAAAAAATGCTCTCAACATTTTGCTCAAGTTCATAAGGTTTTCCTATTTCAAAAGAAAAAAAACAAAAACAAAACAAAAAAAAAAAAACAGCATGGAGAGCATGCCGTTTTGAGCCCAAAATAGACAGCGTGGCCCGTTTGTAAATGAAACGAAAGTTCACCAATTCTCCGCAACCGTTACACTTGACTTGTTGTCGGAAGAGCAGACCATTTCTGTCAATTGTTTTGCCCACACACTCAACACGGCTCAAGGGCATGAGTCGACGGCCACGCTATAATTACCATACATGTTATGAAATTAGAAACCTATATTGACCGCACCGTGCAATAACAGCTCAATATCAAACTTAATCCTCTTTGCGCTGGCGTTGTTAGTGTTACTAGCACTAACTGGGGTCTTGAGGTCCAAATACTTTCACTGCTCCAGATTAGACTTCGCTGCTGTTCTTATTCAAACGTTTCCAAAACATTAATTAAGAGGTAAGTGAAAACTTAAACAATATTATTGTTCGGTGATTTCTGTGAGAGCTCTGTAAACGATGCAGTTTTATGCGAAAGTTTCGAGTTGCAAGAAACATTTTACCTCGAATGTTACCGTTTCTAACGCGGTTGCTTCTTGTATTTGACGTTCTACCAACTAAGTCAATTCTACTTTTAAGCCCAGCCTATTTTAAATACGGTGTAATTATTTGTAAAATCTCAATCTCGACGTTGTTGACCTGCAGTTAACATTTTAATGAAAAACTTCACAAAGTAATTGTAAAATAAAACTATTCAATTATTTCAACCATTCTGTTCTTGGCATGACACGTAGAGGATCTCGTTTAAATTGTAATCCATGTGGCGTAATCATTGTACAATTTTAGAAATAGCTTTCCATAATTTGGTACATCTTAATTGCAAGATTGGTAATATTCGCTCTTTACGAAATAAAGTGAAATTGCGCTCTTTTAGTAAGAGCAATATTACATTTTATTCCTTGATTATGTTTAAGGTGCAGTTATCGTTTGTTGCATCGTTGCCAAACTCCGCCGGTACATGATCTCAGGAGTTGCTCAGCGTGCGCGACTCACAGTTTACATTCCGCAAACATCGCGTGAGGAAATAGTTGCAAAAAACTTCTGCGCGCCCTCACTCAAGATAGGATTTCTAATTTAAACCTTCAATGTAAACAACCGCGTTCTTTTAAGACTGTTCTACGTCATTCCAGAAGGGTTGGGTTCATAGCTACTTAACGAAATATCAGTTCCTTCGTTCTCGCCATAATACTAAGCTGCGGAATATATAGGATCGATTCGTGTTATTACACGATCAGTGTAAGCTGTTAACCCTCTCTGCTTAATTAGAGGTCAGCAAGAATACCAGATACAAGTTGTATACAGGTCTACGCGAGCGAATGTTGAAAGGAAACAATTTCTTTTCTTGAGAAGGTCTTCCTTTTGCAATTTTTCTCTGTATGCGACTGTAGTTCAGCAAAAACTTGAAAATAATTCAAAGCTATACCGGATGAAAGAGTTTATTTTGCGGTATTTACTGCGGAAGGAGGCAATTTGAGTCAATTTGCGGATTATAAGCGAGATGTGTGTGACGATGGATTAAAGTTCTGAAGGCAAATTGAAAGCTGGGTCTTTCGCTAAACACAAGACATAGGATTTCGAAATGTTCCCACGGTTACAGAGGTTGTTTAAGTGACCCGTTAATTGCTATGTAAAAGAATTTAACCTATTTCAATAATCTGAATTCTACATGCAGAGCTTGGCCAGTTCAGAGGTTTGCCAGCAGACATGGGCGTCTTTCGCGACAAACTGGAGAACTACTTGGCCAGAATGGAAGAGGAACTAGACCGAACTATGAATTTCTGGCTGGAAAATTCCGGTGATAAAAGAAACGGGTAAGTAAGAATATCAAACACTAAGATTGTTTGAGCTAATTTAATAAGATATGGATGATTTCTCAACCAAATCCGAAGGACTTCAATGACCGCCTTCCTTCATTAACCGTTTGTTTTCAAGTAAGACAATTTGTTCCATAATTTGCAGTTGCCGACATTGGAAACAACAAAGTTTTTGGTAGTTTATAGTTCGATCTTCGATTCATGTTGAGTTCTCACACTGTGAGTCGTTTACCCTTGATGTGAAAGGTATTGAATTTGGCAGTAATTAATCAAAACTTGACGTAACATATCTTAATTGAAAATTTCATGCCAAATTTCGAACATTTAACATTTGGCATTTCAAATGTTGAAAATTCAATAATCGTAATCTAGTGATTTAGTTCTAGTCAAAAATCTATCAAATTTTACATGATAGGCCAAATCTTCAACCGACCACTTGAATTCATCAATTTTATCGCAAATTATCGCCAAATCCGTCAATTATCCCAATTTAAATGTATCACGATCTTTTATTACGCTGAGTAAATTAGTGTAAATCGTTTACTATAGATATTGCGTTGCTAAATATTTCGTTCAGTAATCTACATCATATGACGACATGCACCATATTGGTCCAAGTACAAACCCTATTGATAGTGTTCAGAGATCTACGAGACTTAAAATTCCAAAAACTGCATGACAATAAAAAGCTGGATATTTTTGGTAACTCGCTTCCAATGTGGGTGATGAGCGCTATGTATGTTTAGGCCTTGTCCACACTACGCCAGAGTATTTGAAAACGGAGGTTAATTTCACTCTGAAAAACGCATCAAATGTTTTCCACTCCATCTACACTACGCCAGAGAAATTCGAAACCGCAACAATCACCGTTCATTTTGGATTTGTGTTTGAGAATAAAACTCGGGCTGGGGAATCACATGTTATTTCGTGACTTCATCGTTTTCGAAAAGCCCCGTTTTCAAAATGTTTTCCGTCCACACTAAAACACAAAGCCAGCGTTTTCAAATTCCTCCGGTTGGAAGAGCGTTTTCGAAAAGCTCCGTTTTCGTGAAGGATTAGTGTGGACGGTAGGCCTAACCGTAGAAATAGAGCTTCAGATTTCTTCGGCGCACTGTGGACGGGTGATGATGATGCTACGGGTCACGTTTTAGCGCATTTTTGAAAGTTTCTTCAATAAGGAGCTTAGTCTAAACTTCGCAGTAAAGAGGATTCGCTTACACATCTCAATGCACCGTAATTTACTTAATGATAGAGCAATTAATTAAAACTTCCTGTTTCGTGAAAGTTCATAATTTAATGTAACTTTAATTCGCAATCCGTTTCCGCCATGCCGAGACAGTTTTGACAATCCTCACTCCATTTTTCCTTGAAATCAAAGGAAACAAATGAGTACTAAACAAAGCCTAGCTAAGGAAGAAAAAACACAGCCAAAATGGTACAGGCAAACCAAAAATCTCCTGAACAAGGCTGATTAAATTCAAGACAGATTAGAGAAAATTATGAACGACAGCTTGAACTGCGTTCGTGGCATTCGTGCCGACGCTCTCAAAGAAGTACGTCACAGTTTGCGTATCTTGAAAAGTTTTCAATCTTGTCGTTTGTAATCCGTGTCAATCTTCTCCATCCTTAACCAACCCTGTTCCCTTATGGCTTATTATTATCTCTTTGGTGTTTTTCTATCTTAGTAAACTATTATTTTCATGTTTCCTTTAATTCAAATGTAATTTTATATGTGGCCAAAACAACTTAAAGTTTCGTGACTGAGCTCCTGTAAAGCCGCGTAATCCTTTGCCGTAAGTGATAACCGTTTTTTTTTTTTTTTTTTTTTGGATTGCAGAGGTTATTATGTCTGTCTGGGTAGAGATGGCAAAGTTTACGACGGCTCCAAGTACGGCTGGCTCGAGGGAAGACAGGTGTGTCTTGATGAAGCAGAACTTTCTTATGCAATTTAACTTTAATCGCTTTTCAAAGGACAGTCGTAAAACCAAAACCAACAGAATCACATCTAGCCAATCACACACACACAAAAAAAAGCACGTCACGCAACGAACCAATCAGAACTCAATAACAAAAGCATGCAGTCCGTACAAAGCGCGGGAAAACAAACAAAAGCCAAGTCGCGTTTGGTTTAGGTCTTGCACCTGATTGGTTGAAAAAAAGGTATGCTCGCTCTGATTGGATGAGCAACAGAAGAACTTACAAGACAATAGATTAATCCTAAGAAATGCACATGCTGCATAAAGGAACATGGAACAACTAACATAGACCTGTCATAAAAGGCTGCCAATTATATCCTGACTAACCTCATTTCTGAGTCGATTAGTTGAGTTTTAGTGAAAGTTTCCTTCACTAAGGAGCTTAGTCTGAACTTTACAGTAAAGAGGTGTGGTGAGGCTGATTTAAATGCATACAAAAGAAGTTTAAATTGGTAGCCATTTATGAAAAGAGTCTATGGCCTTCACGAAGTAACTAAAAACACGAAGACAACGAAAGAAATATCAACACCATCAAAGTTTAATAACGTAAAAGCGATGTTAACAATATCTTATCTATACTTGTGTGCAGTACATTGGGAGCCATAAATTGTTAACTTTAGCCTTGAGCCTGTTTTAGCAAGAGTATCACTAAAGAATGGCATTTTTCTATCGTAGGTATGGATGTACTCCAAACTTTACAACGAAAATTCGAAATATGGCAAAACAAAGGTCCTTAAAGCTGCATTATCAGGTACTTGGAAGAATTTATTTAACTGACGACACTCCCGTATATAGTTTTGAAAATATTCGTGACAAAGAACAACTAAAATACTACAAAGTTAAGCAAAAAAACTCACAGCTAAAACAGCTGTCCTTATACTTATCTGGGTCTTTTTGTTCGGGGGGGGGGGGGGGTGGGGTGGGAACTAGAAAGCGAAACTGCCCTGACAAAAGATGGAAAATTCATCAAATCTACCTCAACGTTTTCTTCAACCGCTCTCCTAAGTGTACCTCTTAAATCTTGCCTTGAGGCCCCTTGGGCGACAGCAACCTTCAGTTAACAACTACATAGCAAGGCAAATTGTCCATTCCCCTGAATTTGGTCGCGAGAAATAATTAACCCATAAACTTTTCCGAGTTCGAAGACGTTTAACAACCACAAGTGAATATATGAAAGATCATATATTTAAACTGCGGAAAAAGATATGAAGACATCATTGATCATCACAGTTATATGCACAATTTAAGCAGTTGTGAAATTAAAGCCTGAAAAAAATTCAGGCCTGAACGGGATTTGAACCCGACCTCTGCGATACCGGTAAAGTGAAGAGAAAGACGGTTTACCTGAATTTAAGGCACATGTATGTTTAGATGAACAGTAGCTAAGGGATTTTTTTGTGTCATTTTAGGTGGCGAATTTCTCTTAAACCACATTAAGAGACCTGATGACGGACGCTGTTATTTCCAAGTCACAGCTGAGGGAGAACCAATTAAAATTCAAAGAACAATCTTCACTGAGTGTTTCTATGTGATCGCAATGGCTGAACTGGCGCGAGCAAGCAATCTCTCAAAGTACAAGGTACGAAACCTACCACTAAAAACATTGGCAACAAAAAAATGCACGCTCCAATTTCTTTACCGCCAAGTTCCTGCAGGGCGCTGTTAGTTCAAACTCGTTCTCAGGCGACAAGGGAGGTAGAGGAGAGAGCCTGGGAACGAGGTTGCTGTCAGTTATCTAATCACTGGCCTGTGTCATCGCATTTGACCAATCACTACGCACCCAATTTTTTTTTGCAATGAACCAATCAGAGCAGGTTTTGGATTTCATTGGTTTGAAGAAAATCTCTTTGTTTTCATTGGTTAGATCAGAAAACTTGTACGAGTGGATTTTGAACTAACAACAAAGCGAAGCATGTGAGAAATAAAAAGCAAACTGAGGGAATATCAACGGTCAATTGGAAATTCCTCCACTTCAACAAAAACGCTAAAAGGAATCCGTTCATGGCGGTTCAAAAACACACTGCAATGAAAAACGCATAAAAAACCCACAACATTTGACGGTAACCAAATCAAGTAAAGTAAATAACAAAACGTATAGGTTAGCTTTTGCTCTCAGAGAAGAAACGTAGAAAACAGGAACTGATCGTCTTGTTTGGATTAGAGATTGGACAGTCTTGAGGCGGGAAAAAATGGCCGATGGTTGCAAAAATAGAACCATGACCGTTTCCAGTCATCTAATCTATTTACACCCGAAAAGAAATGTACCACCCGAGTAGCCAGCTCAGGTTTGGGAAGCACACGCGCGTCGCGAGAAAAGCCTCGTCCCACTCGCTCCTCGCTCGGGCGTGTGACACGAAAATGATTCTGCCCGCAGGCTACGCGCGTGTGACTCAAAGGTGAACCTACTCGCAGGCTACGCGCGTGACTCAAAGGTGAGCCTGTTCGCAGGTTACCACCCGAGAGAGCAAACCATCTTCATTTCAGGAGGAAGCCCTCAGGATGTTATCACTGGTAACACACTGGGCACGTGTTGACGACGCCGAGCTAGGCCGTCCCAAACTGTCAGGGCAAGAGGCCGCAAATCCCCTGGCTGTACCAATGATGCTGTTGTATGTGATCGATGAGGTATGCCGAGATGATGAGGAACTTCGTCAGACGTACTGCGAAGATGAAGAGTGGGCAGTGCAGCAGATTTTGAAACACTTACAGGTAAATAGAAACACTTCATTTAGCCTCTCACGCAGATGTCCTTATGGCTCGTTACGCAATCTTTCCCCTCAGCGAAGGAGGATTGCGTGACGAGCCGATTGGACTTCTGCGTAAGAGGCTATACGTCACAATGCTATCCTCATTTTTGTAGGCTGATTTTCTAGACGATGGTTTTATTCCAAATCAAAACTTGCTCTAGGTCGGCAGGCTTTCCTCATCGAGCACACATATTATTGGGGGAGGGAGTCAGCGTGGCCGAGTGGCTAGGGCGCCGGAGTTGAAATCTGGAGGTCGCGGGTTCAAGTCCCGCTCTGTTACTAAGCGGGAGTTGTTTCTCGGTAGACCAAAGTTCAACTCCTCGGTCATGCTTGTAAACAGCCAACTGGTCTGCCTCCCGCCAGTTGGGATTTTTAAGCCTGTCATGTTTATTTGAGATATTTATTTCTTTCAGTTTAAGTGGTATGCCTGAGAACTATCTAGCTGTAACTAAGCACATCGACCACTATAAACATTCAACTTTTAACATTTTTTAACATTAATGGCGAAATAAATAGTACACTGAAAGAAATTTTCTCGTTAATATAACTAGTCAATGGCATTCGCTGGCCTATAAGCTAGAAAACTATTATCCAACTAATTCAGGTACTGAATCGTAGTACACTTAACAAACAAATCGCTTGGACCCAAGCATGTTAGTTTAAAACAGACATGCTAGGGTTCAAACAGTCTGAATGAAGTTATCTCGCGTTTCCCAGGGTGTTTATCAGCTGATAGCTTTGTATATGCATTCATTAAAAAAGTAATTCACATTATCCAGTTAAGATAGTGTTTCGCGACTCTGTAGTAAACATAATAAGAAACAAGATACCGGGGATGTTTTGGCCCGTGACTTGGTTCACCCACGCTCATGTGACAAATAGATTCCCGCCACATTCACTTGAGAAAGACACTGTGACAGCGTCGAAAGCTTGCGATTGCTAAAACATTGACTCTGCTTCGGTATCTTGTTTCTCATTAATCAGTTCGTATTAGTTTTAACCAAAAAAACTTCGATATACGAAACACGTAACAAAAAACAAACTGCATTGCATTTGATCACCGACCAAAATCTCCCAACTTGTACTATGAGAAATGTGCGAGACCTGCAAAAAGAATGTGTATGTTCACTTAATATCCTTAGAGGAAAGGAAGAGTGGTGCTTGAAAAAGTCACAAAAGAAGGCAAAGAGATCTCTGGTGCAGAGGGTCGACTCCTCAACCCCGGCCACGCCATTGAAGCAGGATGGTTTCTACTTCAGTATGCTAAAAGGACGCAAAACTACGAGCTGGCAAGAATCGCCATCGACAAGTTCATTGAACAGTCCTTCGATACTGGATGGGACGACATGTATGGCGGTATCCTTTATTATTTGGACGCAAGTGGCTTCTCACCGACCCAGCTCGAGTGGAACATGAAACTGTGGTGGCCTCATGCTGAAGCGCTTATTGCACTTCTTATGGCTTACAAGGAGACCAGAGACCAACGCTTCATAGAGAAGTTTGATCTTGTTTTCCAGTACACGTTCTCACATGTTAGTGATTGGAATTTCTTTTCACAATTATAGCACCCATCATGTTTTCATCCATAGACCCAGGCAGTTAAAATTTCTAATGTTATAAACACCAGTTGACAAAACCCACGATTAAAACAGCTACTGTATCTAACCAACTTTTTGCCCTTCTACTTGGAAGTCACCCCACCTGGGCATTACATCACTGAGCAAGAACTAATTAAAACTAAAGAGTTGTTTAAGAATTCTAGAAAGTGGAATATGGAATAATGGGAAGTTGCCTCAAGCCCTTTCCCCTCCTCTTTCACTTAAGATTTACAGGATTTAAGTGCTACGGCCATATACATGTACATGTCAAGCAAACTGAATCAAACTGATAGCTGTTCTATTTTCTTTTCAGTTCTCGGATCCTCAGTATGGTGAGTGGTTTGGTTATCTTAACCAAAAAGGAGAAGTCACGCACACTTTCAAAGGGGGGCCATTTAAAGGCAAGTTTGACTGTATAAACTCTCTTTCAAACAAAGCACACGAACAAAACGCACACGACCAAGTCGCGGTTGGTTTTAGTTTGGCATCTGATTGGTTGATTACATTAGGCTTATTGTTTGAACCTATTATAGGTAAAATCTGGATAAGAGCCAAGTGGCCCATCAGAATGGCGCATACCTCTAGTTTCTGTAGCATGAAGCGACTAGGAGTATTTCTACTCCTTCCTAGGTGGGATGCTAGTCCATGATTCGCATGGTTCCCCCCCAGCATTAAATTCACCAGTACCCATTCATTCACCTGGGTGGAGAGAGGCACTGTGAGAGTAAAGTGTCTTGCCCACGAACACAGCACAATGTCACCGGTCAGGGCTCGAACTTGAACCGCTCAGTCGCAAGTCAAGCGCACAAAAAATGAGGCCACCGCGCCTCTACTAACGTTTATATACTGAAGGACAGATCATGAAACTTTTCAAGTTTGTTGTGACCATTGAAATGAAAGGAATGTTTCAGTTTACAATAACTAGATTACATTTTACAAATATTCCACAGGCTGTTTCCATGTTCCTCGGTGCCTTCACATGTGTATCAAGATGTTAAAGGGACTGTTGGAAGAAGAACCATTGACAAACGGCATGATCAATGGCAATTGAACCTACATTCGATAGGTTCAATGAAAAGAAAAACAACATCAAAAGCAGGAATATCCAAGCTTGGCTGTGATTTTCGCTCATTATATTCAAGAACTGTGAGTGAGGCTGAGAGAAGTTATCTAATCTTATGTTTGCTTAATAAAATAAAACAAGTATGAGCTAGAAGTGTATTGAAAGGCTTTAAAATCAATGCTTAGTTCCACGTAGTATACATTACTGCACATATCTCACAACAAATGAGCACAAATATGTAAATCAAGAAAAGGTCTAAATGGAAATATAAAGAACTGATAAGTTATGAATTGTGTTAACTGGTATTCAGAAAACCAATATTGCGATTTATTATTTGCATCACTGCAAATTATCTCAAAGGCTCATTTAATTCTAAATGACATTAAGAAAAACTTTAGGTCAGAATACTATTATTTGCATCACTGCAAATTATCTCAAAGGCTCATTTAATTCTAAATAACATTAAGAAAAACCTTAGGTCAGAATTATACCCTCTATCATTATTGATTCATGGTAACAAATCAGAAAAATCAAAGCACATTGGGAGTAAATATGTTTAAATATTTGTAAGGTAAAGTTTACTGAAAAGAAACAAGCAATAAAATAGACGATGATGAGTGTTTAACTACTCATCAGAAGCCTTGGTGCTAAAAGGAAGATGTAACTGCCTTTACAATACACAAAACACTCCGGAACAAAAAACGGAAAAACTAAAAAACAAGGCTTTTTGTCTACTAACAAGTGTCAAAATGAGGAGAACATAATGTATTTTACCATAGTTATTAAATTAGAGTTTGGACAGTTAGGTAAATCACAGTAATCATCTACTTATTTGTATAAAACTATAGTAGACATGGAATTGTACATTGAGATACTTAACAATATATAGACAAGATTGTAACATGTAACTACTCCAAGAATTGAAATTTATTTTTATTTTAAATTGAATAAACCTGCTAGACTGTGTGATTCATTCATTTCAAGTCGTCCTTCTTTATCATTGCCTTAGAGAGCAAGTAAAGTCGCACTTGATGTAGAGGCATTGTTTATCTGTGCATAGTGCTAAATGGCAATTTCCGAGGCAGTTGCAGATTATGCATGTACAGTATGTCGTAGCCAGTATCATGAATCAACAAAACACTGTTTCCATATGTCACGACCATAACTAAGTAGATCAATCCACATTGAAAATGGCCTCTTACACAAACATCTTCGCCATAGATTGGCCTTATCATGCAATCTTTACTATTCCACAGAAAAAGATTTCATGACAAAAGATTGTGTGAAAAGCCCAAATAGCATAACCGTAGGAGGTTGTAGGTTTGTCATGAAGTAACAAAACCACACACAAAATGAAGATCATCCATACACTACAGACCTTGCTTCCTCCGACTTCAAAAAGATCCTTCTAGCTGACCTATTCATTGTCCTTGCTCTTTGTTCTTGAAAATATTTGATCCTTATTTTTTCTTCACACTGTCCAAAATTGTTGAGTAAGGATCTTTCTCATCTTTAGAATTATCCTACATAATACAGAAATAAAATTTTGAAATTTAAAAAGCTTTGTCAAAGATGGTGGATTGTAAAGCAAAATCTGGTCTATGCAAGATTCAAGGAGAAAGTTAAGTTTTCAAAGAAAATTTTATGTTAAAAGGTCCTAAGAGATAAGCAGTATTTCACTTACTGGCATAGTTATGGTGTTGCTAGTAAAAAGTGTCTTGACAGTATTTTCAATCGCTTCCTCTTTGTTCATTCCCTGGTTCACAAGGTCCATGCAGGTGTCTACAAACCTGAAAAAGAAAATCAAATGATCCTTGAGGCTGAAAGTAATTGGATGAAAGCATGCAATATTATTATGCATGCAATATCATTTAACAGCTTACATACTCAAGTTTACAATTAGCCAATCAGAAGCTGCATCTACTGTCTGGTTATCCTTCAATATCAAGTCACTGACCAGATATGGCTATAATCTCATGGTAAATAACTATTCATGCATGTACCATTTTTGGTACGCTTGGACAGCATATCAGGCCCATTTGGTCTTGACATCCATGGCATTTTGCCTCAACTACATCTAATCAATATATAAATCATGGCTCAACCAAACTCACCTGATATGCTGCCATATAGTTGTGATACAACATTAGTTATAAATAATATCAGTGAATGCCCTAGGAACTGTTGTAATAATATTGTTGTTTTTCCTCTGTGGAAGCAGGGTGGGGCAGAATAATGAAGGTAGCCATTTTCCCACCAGTCAAGCATTTTTGAATGTGATACTAAGGAACATGTACTCAAACTTAGAGACATAGCACGTAACTAAATACCGTGCTGACACTTGAGTGGTCACAACCTTGCAGCATTTTCCCACAAAAAGCATTTTTGTTACAGAGTAAGTTGGGGAATTTGCCAGAAGTCAAATATAAATAAGAAATCAATCACTTCTGTTATTTAAGTGCGAAAGTATAAGTTTTAAGTTGGGTTACCTGTCACAGTGAGAAGTTTCATCTCCCCAAAGGTACAATGGTTGATTCGTTTGGAATCTCCGATAAAAGTACCTAGTATTAAAGGCATATAATATAGATCACCATTTGGTCTACAAAGACAGATAGAAAGGATAGGAGTAAAATTTTTAGATTAAAGGGCTACAAAAACTACACTTTTTTAGAATGGCAATTGTCAGAGAATGACTGTCAATGACACATTCATAAAGTAGCTATCTGTTGATTATTTCCAGATTGAACTGGAATTTTGAAGTGTTGGCTTTTGCTGACAGAGGAAAAAAAAAAAGAGCCCAGAGAAAATGCACATGTGGCATTGGGTCTGGGATTAAAATCAGGTCGTACTGGTGGATGGTGAATGCTCTAATCACTGCACCATCCCTGCTCCCTTTTGTGGTGGAAAAGGAAAGCTTTAGTCCAAAGTTACTATGCTACAGTGTACCATCAGAGAAGTTGACATAATATACGGGAAAAGTTGGGTAAGAACTACATCAGCAAGGTTTGGATAGGTGCACCAACCAGCCAGTTACATGTGACTCACACATCTGGCACAATGCCAAGTGGAAAACTCCAGCCTGTAATATGACGCATGGAGGCCAACCCTCCCAGATTATCCAGGAGACAGAATCTCCTATTTTCCAGTGTATGGGTCACCACATCTCTCAGTTACAAAGGGAAGTGTTAAAAGTACATTTTTCACACTTATTTCCACCAATTTTTTCAACATTTTCTGTCGGGAAATGTTTTGATATTTGAAGTGTTTTTGAGGCTGACTTGGTGGAGCTCTTCTTCTAAGGTGGCTTACTACAGTTTTTCCGAGACTCAGGAGCGCACGCTTTGATTGCCTGCCAGATGTCAGTATTAATTGCACATGCATAAATGACACAAGTAACCCTAAGAAGAAACGAAAAGCACTTCAGCACTTGAAAGGCGTTAAATCACTTCAGTATACATAGCAATAGTTTCAAACTCTGTTCAACCATGTGTTTAAGCCTAGGGCCAAAAAATATGACAAAAAAACTCAATCAACAACCGGCGAAAAAGTTATAATTTTCCCCTGCTTTCTTGCACGTGATACATGGCGTCACATGAGTGTGCACTTAAAATTCTTGTCCAAGGTTGCAAAAGCCAGTCTTTGATCGAGGACTGCTTGAAAACCTACCATACAACCCATGATGAAATTTTCACAGTTGATTTGTAGCGGTGAATCATGTTTAGAATCAACATTTTTGAAAAATCTGTAAAACAGATTTTGAGCTATTTTTGATTTCACATTGTCTTAGTTTGGAAAAAGTCTGTCTTGCAGATTTCATTTTACTTTGCATGAATGTTAAATCAGAGCCAATTTCTTATTCCTGAAATTTTGAAGTGGGGTCATAAGGGTAGATTTTGAAAAAGAGGTGATTTAACCTACTAGTCCCCGGTATCTCCTTAGGTACTCGGTCATTCATTTTGACCACTTGTTGACGCTTAATTGTTGAAGTTTCACATAAAATAGTAAAAGACTTAAGCAAACAGTAAATAGAGATTGGAAAAACATCTTGGAACATTTTTCAAAAGAGTTACAAATTGGGCTATTATAATCCATCCAAACTGTAGTAAGCCACCTGAATAACTTTTTTGGGGGGAGGGGGGCATTGAGGAGATAAATTATTGGTAATCTCCTGGACTTCAATTACTTTATGTTGGTATCTCTGGAGAGTTGAACCAGTCTGATCCAGTTCAAAGAATCAAAAGAAAAAGATAGCTCATTAATGACAGTACTTAACTCTGGTTTGTGTGGCACGAGCGGCGTTTTTGTTTGTAAATTCCTATGGTTTGGATAAGATGTGGTTGAACACAGGTTTCCTCAAAATATTTTGTCAATTTGCCCCACCATTGCGCTCCAAATGGGTACCCATTTATACTCCTAGGTGGAGTAGGTGGTGGGGGACATTGTGAGTACTTAAAAGAAAAAGATAAACTGACAATTAAAGCAACGAAACGCCACATAAACTTTTCTTCCCTTCGATTCCGGCCCCTCCTTTTAATACGTACTGTAGAAGGTAGTAAACTAAAAGCAGTTTTTCCGGGTGTTGAGCATTAAAAAGAGAAACCAAACCTTACTTTCTAAATTCATCCTCGGGGTAGGTTATCTTGTGCATTAACTCTTCATCGCCTTTTCTGTTTATTTTCGTCTCCGTCAATGGAGGAAATGCCTGAACCACTGGAAACCACAAAGGTTCTGATATGGCCCCAGCACGAAGAAGGTTACTGACACTGAAAAAGAAGAAAGAAATAATAAATAATCATAGAAAGCACCTCATAATGCTAGCTGCAAAATCACAGTATTACCGTGAGAGGACAGTGCCTCGCAAATGTCTCGATCCCGCCATATTTCAGCCAGTCGTGTGTGCCGCCATCTTGGATCCACGCACTTTTGAAGCAATCCGCTGAACAGACATACTGCGATATCACGGGAGCGGGGATTTGGGAACGCCCAGCAGGTCGAATGAAAATAATGGAAAAATAAATTTTGGAAAAAGGAAACAAAATTTATGCTGGAACGACAGCTGCTGATGTTCATAAATTTATTTCGTACAACAGTATGAGACCATTTGTATTCAGTATTTACTTGAGTTTTACCATTTTCAAGTTTTTTATTTTTCTGTTGACTTTTTTCAGTTTGCCATTTTGTCAGGTCAACAAGACGTCACCACCTTGCAAAATTGTTCATCTATCAAATTGGGGTTTATTTAGGTTGGCATAGGACATATGTATTGCAAGGCCATAGCCAGACTCAAATTCTTACTGAAGCAATATAAAAAAAAAAAACGCTTCCTTTATATAATTTTTTATTGATTGATTTATCTTCTTTTTATGCATAGCCTCTCTTACAGGGACTTGAAATGAATAAATTTATTAGAACATTTTAGTGCCTCAGTTCACCTGGCACTAGCTACTAACAGCCCTGAGCATCGGCATTGACCAAGGCTGGTCTTAGATGTCTCAATGCATGTTGCAGAGGGGAAAGAATCTGTCTACTGAGACACATTCCAGATTATTGATTGATTGATATCAATTAAACATTTACTATTAGTCACAAAAGGGCCAAATCCAGACTTACACGAAATATGCAGAAAAAGTACCAGAAGAGAAAATTTTATCCCTTTAATTTGAAAGTTAGTTCTTTTACCCCAAAAGGATTAGAGCTCTTCTTTGGATCTAGACTGCTGGCACTCTGTTTCCTCTCAGAATCAGCCAGGAATTATGAGGCGAGATGTTTCAGACTAGAGGGTATTGAGATGAAACCTGGTTGTGGCATGCCCAACCCCTTCTTGTCCATACTGCCCTTTTGCATTCATGTGTAATGTGTAATATAAAGTCTGCAATTTCAAATGGTGCACAGCCACACAACCTTGACCTATTGCACAAACCATTGTTACAAAAACTTTGATCCTAAATTAGGTACATTTCATATGACATTAAGTTCAAATTATGTAGATGGTCTGTTTATAGTTCTGTAGCTTTGGGACGACATTTCCGCACACGTTGCACACCTATGATGATATAAAGTCTACAATTTCAAATGGTGCACAGCCACACAACCTTGACCTATTGCACAAACCATTGTTACAAAAACTTTGATCCTAAATTAGGTACATTTCATATGACATTAAGTTCAAATTATGTAGATGGTCTGTTTATAGTTCTGTAACTTTAGGACGACATTTCCGCACACGTTGCACACCTATGATGATATAAAGTCTACAATTTCAAATGGTGCACAGCCACACAACCTTGACCTATTGCACAAACCATTGTTACAAAAACTTTGATCCTAAATTAGGTACATTTCATATGACATTAAGTTCAAATTATGTAGATGGTCTGTTTATAGTTCTGTAGTTTTGGGACGACATTTCCGCACATGTTGCACACCTATGATGATTTGATGTACATGATCATATTCTAATTCATTAGAATAACGTTGTGGCTGGCTATCCAGGCTCTTAAAGCATGTGCATAGTTACATCAAGGCCAAAAAGTATTACCAAGTAAATAAAATCATTGACAAAAACCGTTTTATAATGAACTATGATTATTATGGGGTATGCAAAAACAATAATTCTCATTAGTTCCTTAATTGGCTTTGAATTAAAATGTTGACAAGGAGCTTGAAGCTCTCATGCAATCACAAGAGTTAAATAGTTACTCACATGAGAATCCACCAGACTGACAGACTGCAGTAAGTTCAACACAACAAATCTCTACTAAAATGGAAAACTATTTTCCAAAGTTCCCATGAAGTGAAACCAAAAATAAAAGCTAACCCTGATCCTATGTAAAATTTCAAGCTTTTAGCTTATTAAAATGCAATAATTATTGTTGCTTTACAGGAAATTTTAGATGTTATAATAGTGAAATTTCCACTGCCCAAGGATTTCATAGTGCATTTTATATCAACCCAAGTAAAATTAATATTTTTGCGGGTTGTTCCAAAGGTAAAATAAAAATAAATATATAGATCTGTGGTATGGATGAAGAACATGGCTGTTATAGGAACTGACTGCCTGATTGACTGATTGACTGATTGACTGATTGATTGATTGATTGATTGATTGATTGATTGATTGATTGATTGATTGATTGATTGATTGATTGATTCGTTGGTTGGTTGGTTGATTCATAGTTAATAGAGGGGACTGGTTATGAAGCCCAGCAAACATCAAGGAAGCAAACAAAGATACCAAGATTTATGTTGGGAGGTCCACCACTGTGCACAATCTTTTGTTTTGTGCTCATACACTATGCATGAATTACGTAACCAACATGTTTCTGTTGGTTAGTTCCTCAGTATGGAGTAAACAACTATTGTGCTTTGTGCATGGTCAAGACCAAAAACGAGAACAAAAACATACAACAAAGAACTTTGTCGCGTTTCATAACCATTCCCCTCTATTAACTATGGTTGATTGATTGATTGATTAATTTAACCTGAACCAGGTAATATTACTCCACTGCAAAGTTGTAAATACATTGAACATGTAATAACCAGTAATTTAAATAAAGGCAAAAATTATAAACAAATATATTTTAGACCTATAAAATTTTTTTGAAAAATTATCACAATGTTAGCAGTATGATTGTGTTGAGTTCTAATCAGTTTGCATAAAATTTAACTATACTATTTTACTATACTATTATACTAAAAGTACTACTTTTTAAAGGTGGCCAAACACAGTTTTCGCACACGCTTTTGCTGATGTAATTCAGCGTGCGCACAAGGATTGCAAAAAACAAACGTGCCGTCAATAGAGCGATCATTTTATTTACTCAACACCCGCAGTATCTGTGCTATTTTTCTCTATAATTGAACGCAGTGTATTGATGGCTTTACTCTTTTATCACAAAGATATGTTAGAAAAGGTAAAGATGCAAAGAACTCAGCAATTCTCAGCTTTTTCTTTGTTACCGAAAGAACCCAGTTAAATGCAGCGCATGCGTAGTAAGTCAAAAAATTGTGATTGAATGAAAATTTGCACTCTTGGAAATACACCTATTTCTCAAGAACCACTCATTAGAATTTTACAAAATTTCGCACGAAAATACTTCAGGAAATCAGTAGCTGGCGTGTTGAAAATAATTGAACTTTAACAAAGGAAACTCTAGATATTCCAGTAAACCTTCAACAAGGGATAATTAAAGATCTCTCTGTTAAATTATTAGCAAAATGGTGTTAACTTGTGAGAATCGTTACAAGCTTGTTGTATGCAAATTATAAAGAAAATCTAATGACTAGATTTTCTGCAAATAAACAAAACCGATTTTAAAGGCCTGTTTATTTTCATTTGTGTTGCCATGGCAACAGCACATACGTCAGCTTAACCATCAAAAAACTAAAGTTTGTGTTGTTAACTTGCTTACTGCCATTTTTGGCGACCGAGAGATCAAGGGTTTTAGAGAAAAAGGTGAATGAAACACAGGTATCAAAAACTGTGTTCAGCCACCTTAAATTCTTTAGTCCTCTATTCAGATTGCACAAAACCAAAACTACTGGTAATCATCTTCACCGTGATCTTCATAAGCACCACAAGCATGGTACCATCACCATTACTCATCAAGCCCAATCCTAATGTCAAAGTGATGCTGTGGGTTGACCTAGCTTGAATCTCGCAATCCTGAATGGCGACATGTCGTAGGATGGCGTTTCATTCATGGCTAGTTGCGCCAGAATCTTGCCACTGACTGGGCCAAGCTTAAACCCATGAGCTGGGAAAAACAAATGAACAAGAACAAGAGTGAGGAACAGCCAAAGAGCTAAAGTTGTTGCACAATGTAACTAAGGCTGAAACTCGCTCAGCGTTTAAGGTGGATCTTGCTTTTCCTCTCCATAAGGGATGGCAAATGGTGCAAGAAAAGTAATCCCACAGAAAGTTAGTCAAATCTCAGCTATTCAGAGACTCACCATCTGAAATTCTTTATTTCTTTTGCAAGGCCAAAATAATGAGTCTCAGATCCATAGAAAACATGTAGGTCTTTCCACCTTGTTAGTCTCAGATTTACCATTCACTACGCATGCCTCATTATATACATTGATATGCTACTGTGTAATTACGCCACAAAGCAAAAAGCACAGATTTATATATCTAAGGATTACATTACACTGACCATGTTCTACTACCAATTTCTTGCCTAAATGCCACCTTTATATGTAGTTACACTGTATCTACCCAGCATTAATCCTCCTCATCGGACATTTTCCATGACTATGTAACTTGCGTCAGTGACTTCTTTCCCAGGATTTTTACCAACAACTTCACTAGCAGCAAAGCTTAAGCCTGGGTTTGAAACAATCCTTGTTGACTCAAAATGGAAGGCTTAAATAATACCTAAACTTATTCTTACCAGAAAAGCCAGCGCCAATGATAACATTTGGAAACTTGGGATGTTTATCCAACACATAGTTCTCATCAGGCGTGAGCTAAAGTAAAGACCAAATTCAGGTTCAACTCAAATTAAAATGCAGTTATACAGTTTAAAACCCATCACAGCTCATTAAAAAGAGAAAGATTGAGTTTAAATGATCTGGTCCAGTTGTCCTCTAAGCTTTCACTGGAGAATGAGGTATAATGCACTGCTTTGTTTTGGGGATTGTGCAACCCAGTGCATAACCCCCAATTTGGAGAATTAGAATGTGGCTTTATCTATCCTCTCTCTCGCAGACTAATCCAGGCAGCAGGTTATAAAGGCATACTGTGAGGATCTCATTAGGCAAAATTACTGAGGGGTGGTAAAGTTGACATATCCCATAGCCCTAGGGGATCCCTGGTGAAAATATTGCAAGAATCTTCAAAGATATTTACATGGACTCTTGCTGGATACTGCACACTTCTTGCAAAGATCCTGCAAAGGTTGTAAACATTCTTTCAAGGATCCTCAAAGATCCTGGCAAAATTGTGATCAAATCCTTGATGATCCTGATGAATTCTTGCAAAGATCTTGGCACAATTTTTGCTAGATAAGATCTTAACCAAGATCACAGTTTCAGATCTATTATTTTACTAAGATTCTTAACTTGACGAATCTTTGAAGATCTCTAAAGAATAAGGACTGATCCTCTTAGATCCTGCAAGGTTTCTTACAAGTGAGAGTAATCTTTTCACACCCATTTGGCTTAGATACAAAGTTGACTGGCTCAATCAAACAGATGCCATTGAAATGTTTTTGAAGAGAACAAAGGCAGAAGTATCTAACACAGAGTATCGTGAAAACTAAGACCCTCATAAACTATTGTTTATATAAGAAGGCCAAGAGCCACTCATCTGATTCACAGTAATTTCTCAGCAAAACTACTTTGCCAAATGTCTGTCAGCTGGAAAGCATTATCTCAAGATTTGCGAAGACATCCTTAGTATTAATTCTGTTCTGACAGTCACACAACCCTAGTCCCCAATTGAGCAAACCATTACACAGCATTAACATTTCGTGAAATCCATAATTCCAGAGTTTACATTGGTCTATGTCTAAGATGGGGTAATCAGTTTTTGTTGCCCAAAAACTACTATGGGGTCCTAGTTAAACTAAGATGAGGTCTTAGTTTTCATAGTATGAAAACTAAGATGGGGACTTAAGGTCTTAGGTGTTAGTTTTTGAGGGTCTTAGTTTTCACGACACCATTTAACATACTGTATAAGTGCAAGCTTCCACTATAGCAGGCTCTCGATAATCCAGGTGAGGAAAGTGTTCCCGAAGGTATGTGCTTGTTCTTCGTATCTGCACCTCTACAAGGTCTCTGTGAATGTCCCTTGCATCTGGGTCAATCTCCCTGCGAATTTCTGGCAGTTTGCAAGCACCTGTAGGCCCAAACTACAAAGAAGAACAATCAACCATTATACCAAGACCAGTTTCAACCTTGTTAACTTGTCACTTTTGCACTTACAGAGCCCCAGAAAATAACCAACTAAAGTTTTCTTGAATTAAGCTAAGTGAAACAACAGACATCTTCAAACTGGTATCATCAGTAAACTCCAGACTTCTGTGTTTAGTCCAAGGGTTAATTTTGACTTGCGACGTTCAAAACATATACAGGTCTATACAAGGAGCTACTACAGGTATTCCTATAGCTTCCCCAATCAGTCCTTGTTTTTCTACAATCATGTAACTTGATGATCAATTCAAATGACAGTTTATCTGAGACATGTTTATCCTAGGAATGTCTGGCATTCCAATGATTTGCTGTAATTGATTTTTGAATATTTCATAATTAGAATAATAAATTATGTCCAGAACTGTTCCATGACATCCTGGCATCCAGCACTCCAACAGATCACATTTACAGTGATCTGTCATATTTCATGAATCAAAGTGGTTCATATTTTAAAGTTCCTTAGTGCAGATTTTGTATGCCAGATGTGAAAAAAGTTTAACTGATTATATAACATATAATGCTTAGGGAAGGCAGGTAAATGTACATACTAATGATGTAACTTATCATTTGCCTCACTAATGCAAGTTATAAATAAGAAAACATCTTTGTTAAAGGAGTCCAGTCACAGTCTTTTAAATTATTTTGGCCACATACAAAATAACCTTTAAATTGAAGGAAACCTGAAAATACTAGTTTACTAAGATATAAAAACACCAAAGAGATAATAATAAACTATTAAGGAACAAAGATCACTAAGGATGGAGAAGATTGACAACAATTACAAATGACAAACTTGAAAAAATGTAGGCTAAACTATTCAAGATGTGCAAACCATTACGTAGCTCCTTTAACAGGCTTGATTTTTACAAACCAAGAAGGAACCCATGATCAAATTCTCCTAACACAAAAGTACTAAAAAGCATCAAGATCAGTTGGGGGAATTTGTACATTGACAGATCAGGACTCACCTTTACCATATCAGGGTACTCAAATGAAGGAATTGCATATAAGAGTCGGCCATCAGAAACTGTGCAGTCATGGAAAGTAGGAAACCCACTCTGCAGACTGTATGTACCAGGTTGTTTTGTCTTCCAATACAAAACTGGAGCTTTTGTTGGCTAAAAATTTAAACAAAGACAATTGGCAAGTAAATTTGTGGTCCCATGAAACACCATACACTACAGCCCCAAGGAAGGTCATTGGAAGTTCCAAGGGGAAAGAAGTTTTCTAAGACCACTAAATTTGAATATCCAAGGGAAGGGGTGCAAGACTTCAGACCAAAAACATATTCAATGGAAGGGGTGTGAATATTTTATGAAGCCATGCAAATGGCACAAAAATTTACATTATAAATATATTTCAGCCATGTTATTTTACCTCATACAGTCAACTTTCTCATATGCGGACACTCTTGGGAAATTGGAAAAAGTGTCCGTTAGTAGAGCTGTCTGCTTATGACAAGAATTATTCCCATAAACGGACACCAAGGAAAAACAGGATGGATCCATTCATGGTAGAGTTAATTAGCAGGTGTTAACTACATGTTTTATAGTGTAGACAAAAATAGAAACTCAAACTTTTCATTGCATTAAAGACAGATTTCACTGTCTGGAGTCAATTATTATACATGGGGTGTCCACTTACAAGATCTAGCATAAACAAAAGAAAAATTTAACTTTTTTCATTCTCAAAACTGTCTGCATCTGCTTGCGAGAGAGTGTCTATCTACGGAAATGTGTAAATACAGAGATTGACTGGGAGGTAAAAAGAGGAAATGAAAAAAGTGTCTATATGTAGAGCTGTCTGCTTACGAGAGTGTCTGTTAGTGGAGAGTTGACTGTATTTTCTTTGGAGTGGTGTGTTATCAGTTTACAAAACCATTTATCAAGGAACAAAAAATAAAATGTTCACTTATATTCATTCTAGACTAGTTCTGGTACTCTCTCTGTCAAGCAATGCTTGCATGACAGGGAGAAGGCGGAACTGGACTTTATTAATTCATGTCATATTCTTGCCATTTTGCTCTAGAGATAGTCCACAGAGAAACCTGAACCACTGGCTACGGCTTCAGCCATATCTGAGGGCGGGAAGTTATAATGGGGTAGAAAGTTAAATACAAAAAAGCAACTTTATTTGTGCATATTCA
Organism: Orbicella faveolata; assembly: GCF_042242905.1. Taxonomy (NCBI): domain Eukaryota; kingdom Metazoa; phylum Cnidaria; class Anthozoa; order Scleractinia; family Merulinidae; genus Orbicella; species Orbicella faveolata. The sequence goes on from NW_028301577.1 coordinate 8,374,358, forward strand.
AAATTTTGTTTCTCTTACTTTGAGAGGCAAGGTAATTCCTAAAGGTTTTAGCAGTTTATTGGTCCATGGCCCTATAAACGTAAGACTAATATTAATACTATTTATTAATTACCATTAATAACTTACTGCATATAATTTAACTTCCAAGTGTACTTATTAACTTAATGTTATTCACTTTAGTTAATACTACTAGATTGTTGATCATTATATGGCTGTGTCTCACAAGGACTGGGAACTACCAAATTGAAGAATTTGATTGGCTGAAATCGATATTGAAAACAGTCTAGATTTTCCCATCTAGACCAGCATCTAGACCAGTAATGTTTTGCGGTGAAAAAGTTGCAAACTTCAATGCAAAAATGTTTACTATTTTCTTCTAACAATATATATTTATGGCAATGCCAAAAAGTATGATAAGAAAAGAAAAGAAAAGTAAAGAGGACGAGCAGACTTTGGCAGAATTAAGTTCAGCTCATCGCAGTTCGCAAGCAAAATGTCGGCTAGTACAAACCAGTTACACTAAACAAATTAAATTTCTTGTGCTTGACATATAATAAACATCTTATTAACCGAGCTTAGCCAGTCTGTATGGGAGAATCTTGACCTCAGTCATGAGTACAGACCTCGATCACAGCGTTCGGTCTGTACTCTCGACCTTGGTCAAGATTCTCCCATACAGACCTCCTGCTCAGATAATAAGAGCTAAGTAATGCAAGGAAAGCCAACTTGGAGTATAATTTGTGTGATCATCCAGGTGAGGGTAGTTCTGAAAAGAACTGTTGTTGGTGACTGATGTTTCGACAACCTGAGCAGAAGTCATCTTCAGAGTCAAGTGAATAGTGTTTGTCAGTCGATGATGCTACAAGTCTGGTCCGTTGAAGGTGATTGATCAGTTTAGCCATGATGGCATTAGCTGAAAGACTCATGTAAAGTTTGACATCAGTCATTGGTCAGTTTCGATCTGTCTATTGTTAGTTAAATTGGTCGGTTTTTGGTCCATCTATTGTTAGTCAAATTAAGTCGGTCTGTTAGAAGTCCGTTTGTCGGATTCGTTTCCGTCATGGAAGTCCATGGAAGTCACCAACAACAGTTCTTTTCAGAACTACCCTCACCCGGATGATCACACTATACAAACTACTGATACTCCTGGGTTCAAACCATTTACTATGTTCATCTTGATAAATAGAGAGTAGCTTGTTCAAGGCTCTCGGTCAGTGGGAACGATCGAAAAAGTGGGCGCAGGACAAGCGGGGTCTTTGCTTGTCCCACGCCCGCTTTTTTTATCGTCCCCAGAGAGGAGTATGTGAATCCCCCTTTCCCCCTCCCCCCCAAAACAAAATCACCAACACACAGGTGTAGGAATTAGCACTTTTGTTGAGTGTCTCACCGAACAGTGAAACACAGGTTACTGGTACTGGTTAGCCTATGACTTGAAACTGGGACCAGACCACAAGTAGGAAGTCCTTAACATCTTGATTTACATTGGGTACATTTAATGGAAGGAGCAAATTGAATGAACCGTTCGATGTTTGGTCAACGAAAAATATTGATGGAATATTTAACAGTGTAGGTAATTACCTGCTGTGATTATCACCTTGGAAGCTGTGAACAAATTCTTGGCAGTCTTAATTGTAACTAGAGATCCTGGATGGACTTCAACAGCACCCTCACCATCCTTCAGTGTACCACCAAACTCAACAAATTGTTGCTGTAGATTAACCAGTTAACAAGAACTAAAATTAATACTCTATTTCTTAATTAATAGATGTAACACAGTAAAGGGTGTCTGGAAAACCCAAATAACAAATAGCAAATAGTTGCGAATAGTGAATAGTGGATAGCGAATAGTCCCGAATAGTGCGAATAGTCTCGAATAGTGCGAATAGTGGCGAACAGTCGCGAAAAGTGGCGAACAGCGATGAATAGTCCTCAATAGTCACTGCTTTAGATCTAATATCCTGCGTTAATGGATTATCCAAATAAGCAACAGAATTTCAGTGAATTTATTACCTTTTCTTCTCTGGACTCAGGCTAGGGCTGTCTATCGCCAACATTAAGAAAACAGAAAACACAAGGATAACCTAGTAAAGACATATATACGCTTTTGCAGCGGTTAAAACAGAAGAAATTACGTTTAGCAAAACTTTTTGTCTTGATAAGCGTCAGTACTTTTTTTGCGGGAAAATCCCATCCTACGTTGCTGCGAGGTTGACCGCGAGATACTGGGTACCCTATTTGCTACAATTTGCCACTATTCGCCACTATTCGACACTATGCAAGACTATTCACACTACTCATACTATTCGTACTATTTGCTATTCACTATTCGGGACTATTCACTGTTCACTATTTGCAACTATTCGCTATTTGCTATTCAGGTTTTCCAGACACCCCAAAGTAAATAGATTCTCTTAATTCTCAAAAGTGATTTATCTACTATTTTATTACATGTACTCCTTACAGCATCCATAAAACAGTTCATCACAAGATACATGTAAAATTTATAAACACACCTGAGAGGGCCAATAACTAAAATCAGCCAATCAAGAATGCTTTTTACCAGTCAGGTGTAATAGATTAAATGTCTTATTAACTCTGAAGCTTGTTCTCATACATTCATCCTTGAGTATCTCCCAGGGGTAACTAGCCAGCTGGTCAACCCATGCATCAATTAAGAACTTAACCATAACTTTTTTGTTTCTGCTGTTTGAGTCAGCTACCTGTGTAGTTGATCCATTGAAAACTTATGTAGTAGGGGAATCCATAATAGATTTTTCCAAATTAGCAGAGTGCAAAGAAAACCAATTTTGGGGCTTGCATTTAACAGGCTGAGTTGTCAAAGTGCAATCTCTCGTTTATCTTCTGTAAAAGCAAAGAGTGAATTGTTGGAAGGCTAAAACGTAGCTGCTGAAATTAAATTAAGAATACTGCTTTTCTTCAAAAGGTACTCACACAGCAGACAAGCCAAACAGATTCTGTTATATCAAATACTAATCAAGGATTATTATTCTCCAGCAGTGTGAACAAGTGAACTAATTCTTTCTTTTATTCCTTCACCAGGTTCTTGTTTTAAAAGCAAAGTTAAAAGCTTACTTTTTTAAATTAGCGTATAGCATGCCATAGTTTTACAATATTTTTTTTAAATTGCATTATTTTTAGACACATTTTTCTTACATTTTTACTGAAATCTTAATCTTACATTGTAAAGCACTTTAGAATATTTTATAATCTTAGCACTACGTAAATGTATTATTATTGTCATTGTTATTATTATAATCAAAACTATAACAAAATTCTTGAACGTGATCGGCTATCAGCAGCCTGATTTGAGCATTAATTGGACAATGTACGCATCATGCTTGTAATTGGACAGTACGCATCATGTTGCACGTGCTGTTGCGGTGCACTTTGTTGAGTAAACTGGTGTGTTTTTCAGCATTCATAACAACATTTAATTGTTCAGTGCTCAATCAATGGTTTGTTCGTTTCTCGCATTTTGTCATAGTTTTGATTAATTGGTAACAGGACATCGTGTCGTCCAATTCAGTCTGTAATCATACTTGTGATAAACAAATCGGACTCCTGCTTTGGGGTCATCCGATTTTGTTGATCACTTGTATGATTACAGACCGAATTGGACTCCACTCAGTCCTATTACCATTATTTATATTATAATTATGTTATGATTTTTTTGTGAGAAAAATTTTGAAAAAGGAAAGGATTTTGGAGTTAAGTTACCTTGGATGACGTGGTGGCTACTAAAGGAACACTACCGCACTTTATAGCATTACTGTATGCTAATTCCTACCTGAATTTTTCAACTATTCTTATACAACATGAAAGTCGCATTTCACCTGTAACACTTTCAAGCATTTATCAGCTTTCAAAATCCCTGCTGAATGCTCTAGTAATCCAGTGTAATAAGATGGAAAGCTTAATTCTGGAAATCTTTTCTTCAGTTTCTGGCTTGACAAAACTTCATAACTCTCTCCAGCAGCATCAAGTGAACTTATTATTTCTTTTATTCCTTCACCAGGTTCTTGTTCCACAGTTAACATTCCAATGTTTCTGAAATTATTCATAATTTCATAATTGAAATGTTGTCTTCAGATTCTACAGACAGAAATAGGCCCTATATCAACATTGGTTTCAGGCTTTCAGGCAGTTTTATAAAATAATAATTCTACCATTGGCACAACAGTGACAAACCCATGCGTAAGTACTGAAGAGGATCATTGGTGGTGAATTGTGGAAGAGTTGCTAGGACAAATTAATTAATCATGACTACTTTAGGGAGTCAGTGGGTTCAGCTGAGAAAGCGAAAGACTAAAGTATAGTTTGGGTAATGTATACCGGTACTTACCATACAGATGGCTAGATATTGGCCTTGTGCTTTTTTGCGTGCTTATGGACCTCAACTCCTCAACTCCGGGGGCAGGGGTGGGGTGGGTGGGTGGTACTCCCTTATATGGGCTGATATAGGTATGTGCGGCCCCAAAGGGTATGGTTTTTCAGCCGTTTTGGTCATAAACAGGGTATCAGTTTTAGCTGATTTTGGCCATTTTGGTCATAAATAGGGTACGGTTTTTGCGCTCTGGCCTTGATATGGGTATGTTTTTAAGAAGAAGCCACTTTTTGATCATTGTCGCAAGAAAAATCAACAAAAGCATTTCACACATCATGTTTACCGTGATTTAACATTAGTCTGAACTAGGGAACTAATTATAATGCAGGTCTGAAACAGGGTTTTGATTTAAGGGTCAGGTCATAAATAGTGCTGGGAATATCGCAGATTTTGGTCATAAATAGGGTAAAGGTTTTGGGAAGTGGGCTGCCCACCCCTACCCAATTTTTCTGGGAGTACCCCTCCCCCCCCCCGGATTCAACTCTGCCTCTGTCCATAAACACGCAAAAAAAGAACTTGGCCAATATTCAGCCATCTTGATCTCATGCTTGGTTATAATCCAAATAATTATTATATAGTACATTAACTAAATATTAATACCTACGTTATCATTATTTCCTGCTGTGCTTTTGTTTCAATCTCTTCCCACATTTTACGGGCTTCACCAACCATTTTAGTATAATAGGCCTCAGCATAGGAGAAGCGAATGATTCTTGTCTGCCCATGAGAACTGCCTCGCCAGTGTGGAAGAGGAAACTTAACGAGAAAAAAAGTTGCCCATTTAATGAGTCCACTTTGAATACTTAACGTGAACTTAAGCTTGCTATCACGATATCCAAAAAGCAACTGATTGCTGATGGATGTTAGAATAGCCGTTAAAACTTACCTGCTCCAATAAAAGAGTTTTTTGCCCTCTGGAAGCGAGGTAACGAGCTGCAGAACTTCCTACTACACCAGCTCCGATCACACAAACGTCGTACGACGGGTGTAGAGACATTTTAAAATTTACTAAAAGGCAGAAGAATTCCTTGTGCTATGTTACATGTACTTTGCACTAGAGTCTTTCATCCAGAAAATGCTGAAAACAAAGCCAGGTATTTCGCAACTGTGCAACACTGAGTCTATCTATCTACAGTCTGCCGCCATTTTACGGCTTTTCTTCTTTCACGCAACCAGAACTTGAAGTCACGTGATGGGGGTACGCTTGAACAGGCGTTGTAAAAGGACGAGGCGTACGAACCGCACAGACAGGAACCCTCTTGGTCCCTGTTTTCGTTTTTCTCTAATTCCTACGATGAAAGTGCGATAAAGCAAAGAAGGGAGAGGAGTGGCGCAGGGGGGGGGGGGAGGGGTGGGTGGCGGCTGGGGGGACTAAAGGACATTCGTGGGTTCCTCTCAGATAATAAGGTCTATTAAGAAGTGCTCGTTTTCCCTTTTATCTTTAACTTATTATGATGGCAGAGTTTCATTCTAGGCATTCTAGGAAGGAACGCCGATGTTTCATCCTCTCCTACCAAGGTATCTTTTATCGCTTGTACGCGAAAAAGAAATTATTTCCAAGGTTTCGACCAGTCATGGTAAAATCTTCAAGACTTCCCAAATCATAGCATTCGACAAAGTCATTATTAACCTAACAATGACAAAGTCTTTATTGCCATTTAGTCGCTATAGCTCTACCCTGCGTGCCAGAGATTTTTCTTCCGCGGTTTCCCGTGTTGGTCATGTCTCTATTGTGACCCGCGAACCTCTGGAGCAGAGCGCGATTTCTTTGACAGCGCCGAGCCAATGACAAGCCTGTTTAAATCTGTCTAGTCCAGAATCAAGATCTGGACAATAACAAAAGTTGCTCCAAACGTTCGACGGTGTTGACAACTTTAAAGCGCCGAGCAAAGGGATGGAATTGCGAATTTTATTCGCAGCAACGATGTTTTAGCGGTTTTGTCAACGGGATTCGGGAAATCGTTGTCAGTTCAGTTAATTCCTGGACTCTGTGTTGAACTACACAATGCTCCAGACGCCCGGTGTACCAGACGAGCTGGAACAGCATTTTCAATGCGTATTTTCACCGTTTGTAGCTTCTCCTGTCCAACAGACAATATTCTTTTTGTAATATTCTCAGTTTAAATTTGCGACTTCTTTGACAGTCGCCTCGAATTTTTCGATCCGTCGGTAGCACGATGATAGTCGATGATAGTTGAATGATTCTCCCCGAATTTTCACCGACTATCATCAGCCGTCATCGACTATCATGCGCCGTTTGACCAAGGCTTTACAAAGAATACGCGGCCCGACGGACAGATTGTCGTCCTCGAGAGTGAAAAGTGTCGAGATTCTTTCGAAGATTTTCAGTTCTTGAGCATTTTCAGATACAAGGCTGTAATATCCACCATTACGCACAACATTAGCGTCAAATAAACGGCACGACAGCGAAGACTTAGGCGGAACCTTTTTCACGGGTGTATAACGTAGTTTTTAGTCCCGCAGGAGCCATGAATTCAAACCAGACCAGGAGCCCGTTTCTCGAAGGTCCCGAAAGGTTTTCGCACCCGGAAAGCCGTAGCAAAATCTCAATCCTTATAATTACAGAGCTATTTTATTCACATATTCTTAGTATAAACAGAGGTTCCATTCGGTACAAGAAATTTCAGGCGTGTACACCTCTCTGTCTTTAGATACCGATTAACAAAAAATGGTTTTTCGGGCCCGAAAAGTTTCCTGGGCTTTCGAGAAACAAGCCCCAGATCTGTCATGTCACGTGAATATATCATGTCTTCACGTGTCAGTCCATGTGGGAGATGCTCACTGTGATTGGTTTTAATGTAATCCAATAAAATTGATCAAAGTTCAACGAGAACAGTGCCAGAGGTTTTTCTCGCGGCCTCGCCGCTCGTGCCGAAGCGAGGCGAAGTATTTCCGTCCACCGCGCGCGAGAAAAAACCTCTGGTGCCCATGGTGCTATAACTCCTATTTATCGGCCTGTTTTTTGTAGGCATCTTTCTGGGATTAGATAAAACTTAATAATAATAATTATGCCCAGATTGTATAATTCAAGCATCTCTGGCCCCGGGTCTGCCCCTTTAGGCGGCGGTAAACCTAAAAATTCTGTAGAAGATCGAATTTTTGTTTTTTTCCGGAATTTGAATCTTAAGGTATTAAAGTTTTATTTTGACAAACATTTCTGTTACTGTAATTTCAAAGCTTGTTTTCTCAAAACGACTTATTTTTGCCTTTGAGTCCTTTGAGAAAATATATTTTGAGAAGGATTTGTCCAATTAAACTGAAATTGTCAGGACTTGTTGCTCTAAGTAAGTTTTGTGTTTTAAGCATAGAACTTTTCCATCCAGTGCATTTTGTCGAAGTTATGCATTGAAACGTATGCTGGTCTATGCTGGAGTTTCTGTATCGGATTTGACTGGTCACCATTTCATGTGTTTTTAACTTTTCAAATGTCTCTTTGCTTAAAACAGTAAGCTAATTGTCTTCTTTTAAAAAAAATGTAAAAAAATATTTATTTTGATCAGTTCTTGTAGGAGTTATCTTTTCTCAAGTAAGCCCTGGCATTCCCCATCAGGTGGCAGATTTAATCAGCCAGTGTCAGGTAACAATACAGTTCTAAAGTACAACAACAACAAAAAAATCATAATATTTGGTCTTTAAGCTTTCTAAAAATGTATACTTTGCCATGGTTTGGGATTAAATCTAAACCATGAAAAAAGTTTGAAAAAATGGTGTGGTTTTTGGTTGACCCCCGCCTTGACATGGGACTACCCCCTCTTGGTCTCCCTAACCAGTTCAGTACTGGAGTTTTCTTACGGGAGATTCTTACCCGGCGCTTTAGAAATACGGTAGAATCCTGTTAATGCGGCCACCAACGGGCCATGAAAATTTGGGGTGGCCGTTTTAGGGTCAAATTTCATAACCATGATCGTGATACATCACGGGCCTAACATGAGTGCTGTGACAACTTATCAGATATATCACAGTTGCACCTCTAAACAACTGTTCTTTAATAAGCAGCCGGAATGCAGATATAATTTTCAAGAATTGACCTTGAATCGAAACGTGGCTAGCGGTGGGATGCTTGACCATCACGGGTTATACCAACGCCCTAGAAATAGACACCAAACGAAACATTGATAACTCATCTACTTCTTCAGAGCTGTTGATTGAAATAACAGCTGCGTTTCGTCAGGATCTTTTCTTACCACTGCACTTACACAGAGCTTTATTAATAGCGCTTAGTTTGTCATTAGTTTACATAGCCACCGACCTAAGCTAACTTACAGCTGTCAGTCTTTCAGCTATGGAACGAAGGTAGGTTATAACGAATCGTACCTTGGAAAACTATTCACTAGTTTTCCTAGAGCTAGTAACGTTAGCTAGTTACCATATACCCCGCATTCTCGATCATAACAGATGTATTTTCGTACAGTTATCTTTCGATCTAAACATTGCCATAATCTGTCGTTGTCTGATTGATTATTTCCCAGTGTAGAATTCAAAAGAGATATATTGCTCTCGCGCTGGGCATGTTCACTACAAGAGGGGGGCGTGGGGGGCCTATTAGAAACCGAAAAACCGCGCAAAAAATCGCCGAAAACCGCCAAGCCGCGAGAAATTTCGTCCAAAACCGAGAACCGAAACAAAAGCCCTCACTAACAAGCTTTGGTAGTCTTCAGAATCTCTCTTGGTTATTTAATTTTACACGTCTAAACTTGTTTTACTTTCCGAAGTAGCCTGCGGGCAGGCTCACCTTTGCGTCACACGCGGGAGCGGCGAAGAACAAAGCGATCCGACGGGAAGTCTGGTGAAGAGGTTCCAAGAAAGTGAGCCTGCCCTGATCTCTGTAATTTTTTTATTTCTGCTTCGTCTGAGCGAAGTGAAATACCATTGGTCGAACAGCGGGAAAGGCGAGAAAACTGTCAATCTGTTATGTTTGATGAGGAGCGATTAAATCCCCATGGAGTCGTGAGTTACCGCACAATAAAAAACAATTCGTCCACATTGGAGTCAGAGGAAGAGTTGAGTGCGCGTATTACTGATGTTTTAACAAAGTTCCAGTTTTATTTCTGGTTAAATTTCAAACTACAGAGGGAGCAGGAAATAGCAGTTGAAAGTATGTTAATGAATCAAGACGTACTTGTCGTGTTGTCGACTGCATATGGAAAGAGTTCAATATTACAAACATACGTGATCGCAAGCGGGCAACGAAACAACACGAAGGCGTTTGCCCGTTTACCAGCATCGTCAAAGACCAGATTGCCAAAGCAAGATTACTCGGAATCAAGTATGTGTCCTTAGTAGACATAACCTTTGGCAGCTTTTCTTCGGCAAAACTTTATCAACAACGGATATCGCGCCAACATGTTGTTATGAAAAAGATTTACAATTTTCCCGAGAAATCTGAGCTGCCAAAGTTCATACTTTCGTTTAAAATTACCGTATTTATTCGATTAAGCGCCCAGGGCGCTTATTTAATTTTTGGACTTTCAGGGTGGGCGCCTATTCGAGGTGGGCGCTTATTCGAGGCTGGGCGCTTATTAAATTTTCACCAATTTCAGTAAGTAAAAAGTTTATTTTGTAAAAAAACAATAAATAAGAAAAAAAAAAACATGACAAAATATTAAAGCATATAAATTGTAACTGTTCATTGTTCGGTTTGTGCCCAGAACTAACAACTCATCGTTCGGTCTTCGCGGAAGTCTCTTTAGCTATCATAATTGTCAATCAACATCATAAAATTTTCAGACAATGAAACTAGAGATTAAGCCATTAAAGAAATACCGTGATAATCAATATCCGTATTCCTCTTGTCCACTTTAATATTATTATTTTGGGGGGGGGGGGAGGGTGGGCGCTTATTCGAGGTTGGGCGCTTAAAAAGTACTTTTTGGGGGTTGGGTGGTAGGGGTAGGCGCTTATTCGAGGCTGTGCGCTTATTAACTTTTTCTACCCTCAAGGTGGGCGCTTATTCAAGGTGGGCGCTTATTCGAGGTTGGAAATAAAAAGAAATAAAATGCAAACAGCGGCAACAAACATAACACATGAACTACGCATGGTTTGGAACAATAATCTAAAATTTTCCAACGTGAGCCTGCTCGCAGGCTATTTCCGAAGTTCTTTCTGCGTATTTCCTCGTTAATTAGTGCAGAACACATCGTAGTCTAAAAAGCTCTTTTTGTGTAAATCGGCTCCACAGACCTATAGCAACGTGAAACTAGAAACAAATTGATAAGTTAATAAAGATGGTGAATTTTAAGCTCGGTAATGAAATGTGAAGGTGAATTAATCAACATGACACGAGCGTGGGACAAAGAAAAATTCTGAGTCCCCGACAGGAATCGAACCCATGACCTCCCGAACACCGGGCGGGTGCTCTATCCACTGAGCTACGAGAACTCATGGAGAGCAAGGTCATTTAACTGAGTTCATATATGATAGGTGTCCTGCATACTGCTAGGATCAACAGCGTTGAGTATGCAGGACACCTATCATATATGAACTCAGTTAATATATGAATATATGAACTCAGTGGATAGAGCACCCGCCCGGTGTTCGGGAGGTCATGGGTTCGATTCCTGTCGGGGACTCAGAATTTTTCTTTGTCCCACGCTCGTGTCATGTTGATTAATTCACCTTCACATAGAAACAAATTGCACAATAAAATGACTTTAGGCCATTTTTGTTTAAAAGAAACACCACATTCTGAAGTTACTTTTTGATTGCTACTGTCAGAATTTTAATTTGTGTAGGCACAATGATGGCAGCCCCATTTTACAACCAAACTACTTAATTTTACAACCAAACAGTCTCTCCTTTGTGAACGGAGCAAGTGAGCGCAATGTTATTCCCGCAACGAATAGGGGAGACAACTCGCAATTGAGCAACGGTTCACAGTCTAAGGTCAAAGTCCACAAGATATTTTCCGAGCCGCGTGATATTTGAGAAATAGTCTTTTGCTTGATGTCATCTCTAGCTTTTCATAGTCTGCTTGACAGCCGTTACAAGCGAAATAACGGCTGCTGAAGAGACTAGTACGCTTGTCGAGCGTTCCTCTAAAGCTTGGAATTACAGTTTTAGCGTGACTGCGGGGGAGGGGGGGGGGGGGGTAACTTCCTTGGCAAAACCAGAAAAACCATAAAATGCATTGGGCAGAAAAATCCAAAAACCCGCCATCACTGTTGACAAAAACCGAAAACCAAAGACTATTAAAATTGGAGAAAACCCGCAAACCGTACAATACACCAAAACCGAAAAACCGCAGTTTTTAAGTGCGAAAACCGAAAAACGGAACAAAAAGTTGGCCAAATCCGGAAAACCGAAAATCCCAACGCCCCCCTCCTACAAGTTCTTCGGTTTTCCTGACAAACTAATGACCCGATCAGATCCAAATTCCTTCTCTAGTTGGTATTTACATCATGGTCACTTGCGAAAGAATTCTTTTTCCCCGCCGTGTCTTTTGCCATTAGTTTTATTACGTCACCCGAATAGACTGCGCCTCAAGACTTGCCACGACCCCTCTCCCCACCCCCGTCTGCTAGAGGAGGAGATGGGGCCTCATTATATGGCTCTGCCGGAGAAGCACTTCCGTGCCGTTTAATTAGAGGTTGAAATCATGAGTAGTCTTTCATTTTATTGATCACAAGTCAGTAGAAGAATCCGGGGAAGGAGGAGGGTACTTGACCCATTGACTGATTGATTGATTGATAGCTTTGTTCATATGCGGTAAAACTTCGTTCAGTATAGTATTATAAGAATAAAAACCTATCTTACCACTAAAGCTGCTTTTCAAAGATGCCGTGTCTCATTCAAAGCTGCAATGACGCACTTTACATTTAAATTCGCTTAACGAAACTGTAGATCGGAGTTCATGAACCGAAAGGCTGTAGGAAAAACTCCTCTTTAAATAATTGGCGCGGGGCTGCGGCAAAGCCACGTTATTCTCAGAATTCCTCAGTCGATCGAAATTGTAGATAGCCAGGGGCCAATCCATGTAAAATTTTGAACATTATAACGGACGCGGCTACTACCCTTTGATGAGTACGTTTTCGCCAGCCGAGTACCTTGAACAGCTTTTCAATATCAGATCGTCTTCATTGCTTGCATACAATAAAATACGGGCCGCGCGGTTTTGGAGCTTCTGTAGTTTTTCAGAAAGGCCGACACCGCACTGAGTTTCCCCAAACAACACTACAATAATCAAAATATGGTTACACTATAAGCTATTATACACATCAATTAGAACATTAAAAGGAACAAGATGGGGGTAATCTAATAATTGCACCCAAAGCAGAGGCAATCTTTTTACAAATACTCTGTATATGACAACAATCCCAGGTTAAGTTTCGCTTTAAATCTGCATCTGCATACATTCTTGGTTGTGAAAAATGTAAGCAATTTGGCAGGCCATTTACATCCAATAAAAACAGTAAAGGTCCTAGAATAGTGCCCTGGGGGACATCACATTTCACTAATTTTGGAGTGGGAATTGAGAAATTACAGTTCAGCCCCTATTAAACGGTCACCATCGGGGAAATGGATACTGGCCGCTTAAAGGGGACTCGCTGCTTAATAGAGGTAGAAACAATAGAAAAGCCCCCATCGGGACTTTGATAACTTTAATAGGGGTTTGACTGTAATTTGGCAAATTTGGGTACGATTGTTTAAATACGGATACATGGTTGTTTTTACATTGGCAACTTTGGGGTAAAAATTATTAAACCTGAGCCACGCTGCCAAAAATGGATTTCCGTGCTCTTTCGAAGGAGGTCTTGACCAACATCTCCGTCACTTCTCCTTAGGCTTGTGTCTTCTTAGATAGCGGGGAAACGCATGTACACGAGCGAGCGAGTGAAGAAGCAAAAAAGACTTTTTCTAGTCCTCTCTCTTCTTCTTATTTCTTTCGCCGGCTTGAATTTTCGTGCAACTGATTGAGAACCTAGGCGCGAGCGAAAAGCACGCCCCACCTCAGGCAACACGGAATCGAAAAAAAAAAAAAAAAAAAATTGGAGGGTGCAAAGGGACTTTTTGTGTGGAGTATATACCACTTCGGGGTAATTTAGGGTACAACTGATTTTAAGAGATCAATGTTTGATATAGGATACGTGAAATCATATGTGTAGTTCAGTTTGACGAGAGGATTTTGACAACTAGGTCGTATACAACGAAAAGCTCTTGAAGTACCCCGTCCTTGATCACCCCTCCCAACCAGGGACAGGAAGAAGAGAGGTGCGGCCCCGGAAACCTGTTTGCACCCGTCTGCCCCAATGGACTAATGGTTGTAGCGGCGGTTATATTGTCGATGGAACAAAAACCTACAAAAAGACAAAACAAACTTTTGATAAACAAGAAACTTTTGATAATGCATCGACAATATGACATCACTGGCAAACCAAGAACCGAAAACAGACATTCGGAGACGCGATCTGAGGTCTCGGTAACTGCAGTAGTCACATGTGGTCAGATTAATAACAGATCCTCGACGATGGCTTTTTATGGAAAAAGGTCCTTATCTAACGCCATTTCTTTCAGTTTCGTGTAGAAACCCCCCGTAAACTTGTGTCTTCTCATGTAGAACCGTATTTACTTATCTGTCGCAACGTCAGTCCCCATCTACTCTTCGAATCGTGGCCTAGAACAAAATTAACCTTCCGGTTTTTCGATTTTTAAATGAGTGGAACAAAACCAAAATGGTCATTAATTTTCGCTAAATCGGAAAACCCTATTACAAAGCTCGTTTTACAATTCGCTAATTATTGCATATTTTTGTTTTCAATTATGTAAAAGAAAAATCAGTGGATTGTGAAATTTCAAAACGTAATCGTCTACGGTGCTACGAAAGCTTTGTTTGAGATCACCCGTGATTGAGGGGAAAATTTAGTTGAGTGCTACTAAAATGGGAATCATTTACTCAAGAGAATCTTATGATCTTTTTCCCATTCCAACAGAGCCACAACCAAGGTAAGAAGTCATCTTAAAAACACAAGAGTTTAACAAAACAATGCTGGCCGAAAACGTCTGGAAAATTTATAATTTCGTACTCTATCAAACTCTGATGATCACGAGAACCTCGAGTCAAAACTACTGAAATGTGAAAACCAGGTAGCGAACTCGTGCCGAAGAGAGAATTGAAATAATTTGCAAATATTTCTTAATATTAGCTTATTTCCGTGTATTTCACAGTCGTCAACTACTGGAAATGCATAACAATATATCCGTCGAAGCATATGGTCGAAGGATTGTAGTTTCTCATAGTTTTTAATAAAACATGTTGGAACCCGATTTTAATCTTACCTCTCATTTCAGCGAACTTTCACTTGTGATTTTTTTTTAAAAAAATGGTACGACTTCTCCACTTAAGACCTTGTGAGTTTTATAAAATGGTACGACTTCTTGAGAACAGAATACTCAAACATACACCTAGCTAGTGACCTTCACGGTCGAGTCTTGATCAGTTTGGAGCTTTAGTTCGTGGTCACCACAAAGACACGTATATTTGGAATCTTCTTTCATCGTCATATCATCCCTGCATGTTTGTTACTTGCCCGTTTTTACTTGGAATTTTCTTATAGTTTCTACTATTTCTGTCCAGAGAAGATGTCCCTATGCAATACTCGCCCGTATCAATAACGCTTCGAATTACCGGTAACGTAATACCGTCTGAGAAATCAATTTGGAAGTAGTGGTTTATGTAATTAATAAGCAAAAAGACCAGTGGCTAGTCAGGTGTATCAAAGATTTATGTATAATGGGCAAGTCCCATCGAAAAGCTTATCTATATTTTATGCCAACTTGATTGCCGAGTTTTGACTGTTCGGAGACGTACGATATAAAAAACCTCATCAGGATCATATGTTTTTACTAAAACCTGGGCACATAATGCCTGAATCGCAATGTGTGTCCAACTTAATTAGTAGTGTTCAACATCATTGTACCACGAATTCGACGCATATTCACATCTGTAAAGCCGAAGTATACATCGCGCGCAATTTCGTGGCACAAAAAATCAAACCTGACATCTGGTTATCAAACTCTAAGCCAAACACGACGATCTTTTCTCTTTGTCGCCTACCTCCTTTTCTCCTCTGAAAGTGAAAGCACGAACTACGATTCTGATCAGGAGGCATTAATAGACTCCTGACAGGAGTCCGTTTATGGGCTCCTGCTAATTGAAAAAATAGGCTCGCAATGCGTAGATGTGTAAACTGCTGCTTTGGACACGGCATGACTCTAAATCCTTTGTAGAACTTGGGTAATATGTGCAACTTATTTGACAACCTCAAAAGGGAGTAGTGCACCACAGAAAGGTGCTTTACGTAACGTTTCAAATCGTTTAAGGTTTTACGGAATAGGGCAAGGTCAATAACCAGCAAATAACCGGCAATGAGTAAAAAATATTCTGCCTTTCGTATTGTTCCCTTAAATCTCGACCCAGTTGACGAACCCTCTTCTGTCTCAGAAGACATATATATAATTGATTCTAGACAATAAGCATAGTAACACTTTGTTGCCTTAACGAATTTTTCAGCAAAGAGTCCGACGGGCTGACTGATCTTCAGATTGAAATGATCCGCAGTTCATGGGAAAAAGTCACACCCAACAAGAAGCACCATGGACAGCTGTTATTTCACAAGTACGACCAACGCGATTTAAACTCTGAGTAGCCAGACACGCCCTAACAGTTTTTAGTATAAATCTACTAGCGTCCTATCACGAATGCCGTTCTATGATTGGCTATGCTACTCACTTTCTATTCTGCGATAGATAGTAAGGAGCGTAACAGTGTGCCTTTGTTAACAAAATGACGGCCGCTTCTTGGCATTTTCGAAGTGTCTGTGAAGAGCATTCAGATAAAGTTGTGAACGACTAGTAGATTTATATCAAAACAATTAGATTATTTGCTCTCGATTTCTATGCGTGATAGTTGACGAGCTCGTCAAGTATCACGCGATAGACATCTCCAGCTCATAATTTAATTGTTTAATAGTGAGGTTACTCCAACCGTGAACATTTGATCACCTGTGATAGATTGGCATCTCAAACAGGGTAGTAGTGGGTCCAATACACCCTGTTGATCCATGCTATGTTAAAGAAAACCATATAGGCTTGTAGATAGACTTAACGCATCTTGAAAAATCTTTCATTCGTAATCCGTCTGTATCTTCCCCAGTTTTACCCATCCTTTCTTCATTGTGGCTTATAATTACCTTGCTGGTGTTTTTCTAAAATTATTTTTAAGTCTCTATCGATTTGGCCCTAATAACTTTGTGCATCGTTAAGAGTTGGCATGCATTGTGATTAATTCGTACTAGGCCATTTCCGAGTTACCTTATGCCTCTGTTTCAAAACGAGACCTTTCTTATGAAAATAAGTTTGAATTACACGAAAAAATGAACCTGTAGGCGGAACCCTTTTCTTATGAGTGGTTTCGCATTAAGACTCGTTTTGACCCAGAGGCAAAAGGCAACCCGGAAACGGCCCATTGCTCAGTACGTTATAGAAAATCACTCAATCAATTTTGCATTTCATTACATTGACAGGTTATTTGAGATAGCGCCCGAAATGACAGACTTATTTCCCTTCGGTGACGACTTTACAAAGCCCCAGTTCACCACGCATGCCTTAAATATTATGAACGCTCTAGATCACGCAATACAAAATTTGGATAACCCTGATGTACTTATACCCAAGTTGAGAGAACTGGGCCAGATGCATGCAGGGTTTGAGTTGACTGTCAAAGAATTTCAGGTAAGACTATTTCTCCAACACCGACCGAGTTCTTTAATGTTGCAGTGCGTAGCCTCAATACTACATTACTTGTACAAAATTTCGGACGTTTTGTTTCGAACGTTTTATTTTCGGACACTCTTTATCTCATTTCGGACAAATTTCGGGCACTGTGATGACACATAGCTAAAGTAAATTTACGCCTGCAAAACACGAATTAGACTGAAAGACATCTGTGAAAATGATCGTTTTACTGTACCCTCAAGGTTTTTGAGTTACACCGTGGAGAAATTAATACAAATCATATCAAGCCGTTACGGTCTCGCCCCGAACGCTTCGCTCTCCGGTCGCCGAATGTTTTTTTTTTCCTCCTCGCCGGGAGCCTGTTCGCAGGCTATACCTGTATCAACTAGAGTTCGTCTCATAAAGGAAACTAAGAGCTTTGAAGCTACTTAAATTTTTATACTGTACTGTTAATATTTCGGACGGTTTTATTTTCGGACGCTTTTTTGGTCCGAAATTATATCGTCCGAAATACTTTGAAAGTAATGTATACAATTGCCTCGCGCGGCGTTTCGTGAATTGTTGCACAATGCGTCTCGGGGTCGCACACTATTCAGCGATCATTCAGCAAGAAATACCCGGTATAATAGTTTACTAAAAGAGGCTTTCTAATCTTTTGAAAACTTTTTGCTCTTTAAGCACGTCGGCGAGGCCCTAATATGGGTTCTAGCGACGGGCCTGGGAGACGACTTCACACCACAATTGAGGACAGCCTGGGGCGATGTTTATGCTATAATCACTGACGTCATGTTAGGTGCTATAAAGGACGTCAATGGATACTAATAAACATCCCGTGAATGAAAGCAAACAAGTACAATAATCCTAAAGGTCATGTACAAGGATTTGTTTTATGATCTCCAATGGCAATTAAGATGCATAGTGATTTCATTTAAAATGGTATTGCAGATTATTTCATGGCAAAAGGTGTATTCAATGATGGTCCAAGACCTTTCACAAAAGCTAAATTAATCCACTGAGGATGTGTTAGGAGATTTACATGTAATGGCGGTCATGATTTGAACAGCTGCTTACAGAAATTTATTGATATAGTAAATTGTATTGAGGGATCGTAACATCTGCTGTAGAGTTTTACTTCAAAGCCTTAGCCCTAGAAAGTTGTATCTTGTAGCATTTTTGTTTTGATTAAATTTGTTTATTATACAACATCATTGTAACAAATTATAACAAAAATTTTGATACTCAGAGTAAAAGATAGATTTATAATGACAATGATGATAGTCAACATTACTGAACAACAAACAAACAAACATTTAAGATAGCTTTATACAAAAGTTTGAAACTATTAATTTAATTAGAATGACCATTTTATTTGTGTAACTAACAGAATGCAATAAAATTCCTATTTACATTATCGGACTTATTTACTGATATACCAAAGTTAAGTTAAAGTTTTACAAAGTGACCCCTGAAAATAAATAAAAAGGTAAATGAGGTCTTTAGAAACACGGTTAGCTAACACAAAGTAGTTCACAAAAGCTACATGTTGCCATGTCCACCTGATCGTCATGCACAACAGGACAAGTCCCTGGGACTGGTCCCTGCAACAAGTCTCTTGAAGAATTTACATGAGGGGAATAGTTGCAGGGACCAGTCCCTTGCAGTGTTCACATGCGGGAACTAATTGCACAGGAATATAGTAAAAAGTGGGGAAAACAGTATCATTCTTTCACTCTACGACTTTCCCAAATGTGAAAACTAAATTATTAAGCTTAAATCAACAATGTAGCATTAAAATAAATCAGTGCAATAAAAAAAAAACCCAGATTATTATCCAGTGCTTTTTTTTAAAGATTTTGCAATAACAGAGTTTTTTGCAAAATTCTATCAGTATTCCTGTGATAGTAGTACTACAAGTTGCTTCTTTGACATCAATACCATCTGGGAGCTTATCGTGCAGATCTGTGGCTGGTTAGTTTAATTTGCTTGGAGGGACTTGTCCCATGAACAGTTCACATGAAGTCACAATTCTGAGAATTTTATCACGTGCAGTGCGTCATCTCAAATGTTATGTCAAATTGTAAACACATCATATCAGCACCACTATTCCTACCTGTTAATTTACGCATTTTGCTGTGGCGTTGTGAAAGATCGTGAAGCCCCACTTAGTCTGAATTATGTTCGTCTGAAAACTACTAAAAACTGAGGTCTTATGTAATTACTCGTTGTTTGTTACCACCAAGTGTTGTGGAATTAATTTTCAGTCGTAATAATATTGAAGAAATTGAATACACAGCCCAAATACTCACGTTTCGCTTATCTGAATGCAATCGCTTTCAAAAACTTTAAAACCTCTAAAACGTAACCAACTATTTTTCTAGTCCGTATTATCAAAAATCAGTTTAATTTTTAACTCTTAATAGTTTTTTTTACATCTGTCAGTGTGGTTGAAATATAGTTTCCGTTCCACTGACATGTTTTTGTGAAAAGTGTGAATGTACAAATTAGTCCCGCTTTATAGTCACGAACACCTCCAATTCCACATCTTAAATAATTACGCAAATTTTTTATTCAATTGACTCCGAAAACTTTCAGAGGAAACTTGCTTTCACAAAAAGTTGAAGAATTCATTTCAGCCAATTTTCAAGTCTCCGAATGTTATTGTGAGGTTTTATACTGACAAGCTGTCCACGCGGGAGATTGTTTCATCACTTTTCCTGTTTTCCTTAGACGTCGTGGGAAACTTGTTACGTTGGAAACGTTTGTGTGACTAGGGGTATAAACGTTTGTAAATTTGTCAATTTTTAACAGGTAAAATAATACCAGACGTGATGTAAAGGTCCCCTTGCTGGTGCTAGTAGCGATTTTACACTCAGTTGACTTTTAAGCTATTCGAATTTGCAACCAATATTTTGGCGAAGAGTCTACACTGAAGTATCAAAATGTCTCAAATGTCTCTTTTTAATTTCTAACAACAAACAATTTTTTTTGTCCAGCCAGACTGGCTTTTTGTCAGGTCAAAACTTGTCCTTGTCCTGACAAATGACCTGCCTATGGACAAAAATTATTTGCAGGCTTGAATAAAGATACATGTAATTCTCTTACCTTAGGATTAAAATTCACTTTTGTAGAATAAACTGCTCTATAAACTCATTCTGTTCACTCTCAACCTTCTGTAAAGCTTCATGCTGTACACGGAAACTATAAGAAAACATTCAAAAGAATCTTGGTAATTCTTATAACAGTTCAAACCTTGGGCAAGTTCCACTTTTGGCAAATATTTCTTAAAGCACTCAAATATT
This sequence comes from Orbicella faveolata, assembly GCF_042242905.1. Taxonomy (NCBI): domain Eukaryota; kingdom Metazoa; phylum Cnidaria; class Anthozoa; order Scleractinia; family Merulinidae; genus Orbicella; species Orbicella faveolata. The sequence goes on from NW_028301577.1 coordinate 8,394,812, forward strand.
TCTGACTCTTTTATCAATCCAATCAGAAAACATTCATGCCATATGATGTGACATAAATCATAATATAAATTAATAAAATCAGTAACTTTATTAAATGTGAAAACTTCTAGCTTGTCTACAGGGCTTACTTATCAGAAAAAACACCAGATTGGATTGGAATTTGGCATGTTGGGTTTTAAAGATGATTTACAGTCTGTACTGCGCACTCTTGCGAGTTTGCTGTGAAGTTAATTCAAAGTTTCATGTCAACCACCATTATGGATGCAAAGCTTTATGTTTCAGTTTTCCAATATCACTTGATGAAACAGCTTTGCAGCTGTAAAAATCAAAGAAACTACAAAAAAAGGAATTTAAAATGCCTCAAAGATAAGGTAAGAGGTTGGTAATAACATCGATTTGCACTCCATCAAGTGAGACTCACAAAAATTTTGGTGCTGAGACTACACAGTGTGCACTGGAAATCATCTTTAAGGAGGGATGAAAACTGGAAAACCCAAGGGAAACCTCTCAGAGCATGGCAAGCACTACCAAAACACTCAACCCAAGTATGTCACTAAGCCAGAATCAAACCTGAGCCAAATGCATGGGAGGGTGTAATTCCTACTCCCATGTCATGTTGCTTAGCAACATTATAACAGAGCCATGGGCTCAGTAAATTCTCATCAATTCACTGGAAATGTAGGGGTAGTGTATGATAAATCAGAGAGTCACTTTGTGAAACAGTGTGAGTTGTATCTCTTGTGTGGGCCTAAGACTTTCTTAACCTTGCAAAAGAAAGTGAGACCGTCAGGCAAAATTTGAGAAACAGGTTTGACGAGGTGATATCTAAGAAATCTGGCTAACATTTTGCAAGACATGTATTGTTTGAAGAACTATTTCCCACACTAAGTGCACCTCTTGTTTTGGATACATACAGTTTTTTTTGTCATATATCAAAGCAGGCGATGACACACTCCTGGATTAATCACCAGGGTCTGGTTGTTCAAAGGATGAATAGCTACGTACTAACCAACAGATAAATCACTATCCAATGGATAAGTGTTGATGAAGACAAACTACACTATCCTCAGAACAGTGATATTTATCTGGCCCCAGTTGTTCGAAGGCTGTATAACACTATCCCCTGGATAAATTGCTATCCGCTGGATAGTGATTTATCCGGTGGATAGCGTTATCCACCTTACGAACAACCAGGGCCTGGTAAGTAGCCTTATCCTTACTTCAGACAACTAATGCTGAATAGGTTCTCACCGTTCAAGCTGTGTTTTCTTTTCTGCAATCAGTGCCCGAAGTTGCTGTTGTTGTGCCTCTCTTTGCTTTGCAATCGATTTTAAAAGATTCCTTGAGCCAATGGCCTAACAAAAATGTACAACACTTTAAGTGCCCCATCCAGAATTAACTAACATTATTCTCTTCAATCCATGGGTTGAATGAACTTAAAATTGTTCAGGTAGAGTTAAAAAATAGTACTGAAGGGCAGCCCAATTACCAGGCCAGTCTATTTATCATAATCGAAGTAAGTGAAAGTCGTAATTAGGCTTGGGTGCAAGCCGAATACCGTAAACTAACTCCACTGTACGTGTTCAAGTTCCATATGGAAGGGTATCGGGTATTCTAAAATCAAAATGTAGTTTGGAAACAATCGAAACATAAATTTCAAGGACAAAGGGAATGAAAAATGTTATAATGAACTCAATAATATGACTATCACCAAGGAGACTTGGAGCGTGTTTACAAATATAAACAACGGAGGTGCGACGATAGTCTTACCTTCATTTTTTCCTTTTCGACCTCTTTGGCTAATGCGTCAACCATATCAATAAATCCTCCCACTATTTTTTGAAATTCTCCAATTTCTGTGTAGGAAATAAGTTCATAATCTATTAAAATCCGCGTGGATACCAACTTCAAACCGAGGTATCCAAATTTTGCAAAATGTAGAGCAAAATGTTAGCTTTGCTCTAAGTAATGTAGTTTATGAAACAGTCCTACTTACTGTCGACAAATTCTTTACACTCCTCCTTAAGTTCCTGTGTCTGCTGACCAATTTCTGGCTCTAAAACCCGAACTTTGTTCAGTTCATCAAAGTGAAAACCTGCAGGACCGTCCGCCATGTTTGTCCGAAGTAATTACCCCACAATGCTTTGCGAACAGAGAACACCGCTTTTCTCCATAGCAAAACAGGGAGCCGTCGAAATTCACAGCATTTTGGCCGTTATTTGTCGTCTTTTGGAAACCGGTTTAACATCACGGAATGCTTTTAATTTTGCATTACAAAAGACGTTTCGGATGTAAACAAGACGTAGAGATTTTTGAAAACGTACCAGCATCTTGGTGTTGGGTTTAAAAACTCTTTATCAACATTGCGTCACGAAACAGAGGACAAGGGGTGGAATTTGAAGCTTTATGGTGTTCAGAAAAGATCGAAATGGGAACCGGTTTAACCTCAATGAAAGGGTAAATGGTTCGTTCCCAAGGTAAAGGGTGAATCAAACCACAGGTTGAGATTTTTGGAACTTTACCAGCTGCTGTTACTGTGTCGTACAAGAGAAGATTAGCGTGTCATCAGCCTCGATGAACAAAAAAACCCAGAGGTCACCCAAGCGTAACATAAGAGTTTGTATGGCGCTGATACGGCCGCAAATAGGAGTGTATCGAGATGAGAAGATGGAATTGAAATCATTCAATGTATTGCGTAATTCACCGAACAAAGACGCTTGAACATCCAGTGGTGTTATTTTTTCTCATCCTGGTGTGTTTTAAACGAGATTTGAGCGAATTTTGATGATTTATCCTCCACCGTCCGTCCTAATTATAGTGTTCCGTCCCTTTTATAGAAAGTCAGCGAAGACAGCTTAGGATGGCGAGGATGTAACTGAAAAACACAATAGACTTGAAGACGTGAAAAGGCCTGCGTTTTCCAATTCCGACTCCGATTTCTTCGAAATTCCTTTATGCATTAACTTGGCTATCAAGTTCTTATTCCTTAAAATTAGGGGGCATTTTCTGATTTTATCCCAGATTTCGAGTAAATATTTCATTGGTAACGGTGCTCCTTTATTACTCAGATATGGCGAGAGACATACGCGAAAAACTCTCTATGCTTTCCCTGGCCTGTTGGTTTCGCTGTTGTTGCGAGTCCTTGGGCGACTTAGGTCGCTCACGCTCGCGACTTCGTCGCTCGAAGATTGCCCGAAGATTGGGAGATAAAAGCAAAGGTCGACTTGTGCCAAGATCTATTGAGTGCCCTGAAATCAAAACCAAACGAATTACTTACTAATTAGACTACTTAGCCAATCTCAAACCGTGGTAAAACCAAAGTATAGACACAGTACACAGTGCTGTCCAAAAGGAGTCTTAAAGGAGACTTAAGAGATTAAGGATCTCATGTTCTAGCTGTTCGAAACAGCTGTGCTTCTCGCAGTTCCAAGCTATGGTTGCACTAGACTCTAGACACTCGGGGGTTCTTGCACTAAGAGCGCTTTTTTGCGACGACCCCTCTCGTTAAACCAAAGTAATCTGGCCAATCAGAACAAATGTAATAAAAGACCTAATTGAACCAATCGGAAGTCAAAGTAAAAACATGTGACAAGAGCCAAGCGCGGGAAAGCGTGGGCACTGCGCCAAGATCCCATTGGTTTTGGCTTTTCTCACTGATTGGTTAGGTGCGCCATGAAAAACAATTTGCGATTAACATCAGGTTTCATCCCAATTTGATCCTAAACTCATCTTTATCCTGGTCATTAGTTCAACATTGCAAGTCTTCGTAGCAATAATTTTTATTATTATTATAATACATCACTTTATCATTGACAGTTGAAACCTTCTCGTCCTTAGGTCTTATAATCTCATCACCTGATTTCTTTTATTTGGAAAGACACTGTTAGGAGAAGTTCTCTTTTTATCACTTCCTGTAGACAACAAGCAGTCCCTCTTGAATCGGAGAAAGCGTTACCATTTTTTCTTGCCTTTCCCTCCTTCATTCAGTTCACGCTTTCTCCGTGGGAGCTATTCACCCATGGGTTTGGGAATGATTGTCGCTGGACATGGTAAGTTATCAGGACGTTCTGTCTCGAACTTCCCATTTTGGTCTAGACCATTATACTTGTAAAGGTACATGTACATATCCATGTACCACGTAAATATTTTTCCAGCTAAATACCCTAAACAGTACCTCGATGACTATAACGGTGGCTATTTTAGATGTCAAAAGATTTTTAAAAACACCCTGGCCGGGTTGCTCGAAGGCCGGTTAACGACGTAAGGCTAACCCAGAATTGAAAGTTAACCGAAGTGGAAATTTTTTTGTGTAAAAATGTTTTTCACTGCCTATGTTTTATGTAGTTGAGATTATTCAAACTCAAAACAGAAGGCCAAACGATATAAACAGAAAACCTTACTGGAAAATTACAAAACTGAAATCAAAATTCTCGTATACCCGGGTTAGCTTAATCGGGCTTTGAACTCGGCCCAGAAACGGAAGAAACCATGAATGTTTTAATAACCCCTTAAAAGCATGGAGATCACCCCTGTCATTTTCAACATGCGGAACCATGCGACAGCGGGAAATATTTCTGCGTTCGCAGGCTAGTATTGGGTATAGTACCTCGCATTTAGCCTCGAAAAGGGCTACACACCCCACCCAGATTTCCGGGGCATACCACTACAGGTTCTGCGGGATGTTGCCCGAGCCTAAGTCGAGATGTACTGTTGTAAGTCTACACTACCACTTACAACGTTTACAAAACTTCTCCCATCAATTTAAAACCACATAACACCACTGAAGCAACTTTCAAGTTCTACGGCAAGTTCAATACACCATTTACGTTCTTTTGCAGTCACCACCCTTTGCGTGTTCGTAGAATGAAAGAGTCCAGTATATCAATCTTTTTAATTCACTGAAAATTCATACTGGCGAAATACTACAAACAGCCTCCGTGCAGGAATCAGTGCCCTTCAAAATCGAGCTAGACTACGAGTAGCCCCTCTTTCGCCGCCTGGCGCGAAAGAAAACCGCGAGAAAGAAAACGGCCGATTTCGCGCGGCCATTTTTTCCCTTGCCGTTTATATATGGTCTCGCTCGAGGGACTATAAAGCAAAAGACGAACTACTCGAAGTCTAACACCGAGCTTAACAGATTCTGACACATAGGTAGAACTACACAACCGCAAATCTCACAAATCCAAATGACGATTCAATTCAAGCTCCATCTCTTTCTTCATCGGTTTTTGTCTTGCCTTCTGGACGGTTCTTCGTCGCTTTCCGGAATCACTCGTGGCCCGACGGCTCTACGAGTCGCGCTGAGAAGTTCGGCGTCGGGTAGGTTCCCGGTCCCTCTGTGCTCGTACAAAAGAACGTTCAGTGACTCCTCGTAAATTCTCGAGTCCGGGAATTCTACTTTTGTTTGCGGTTTTTCCGTGGCGTAGACAATCGACGTGCAACAGACTTCTGCAAGTTTCTTGCCGTTGCCGTAAAAAGTCCAACAGCAGATTTCATTGTTACCGATCAAGTCTTTGATAAAGAGTATGCGTCCATTGAAGCGGAGCGATAGCTTGTCGAAGAGTTCGATATTTTTTAACAGATTGTCGTCTGACTGACTGTAGGAGTGAAGAAAAGAAACAAAACACCTTCAGCAAATTTAAGTCTCCACCACAACCTCGTTTCCAGGGTCTCTCATCTTGGCGGGAAGGTGAGAGACCCTGGAAACGAGGTTGTCTCCACCCCTGCCGTTATTTGAATTGTCGCGCAACAATCACGGGGAGAAGAGTTGCGTGACCATTTTAATGATGGCTATAAAGGAGACAATAAATTTAGGGGGGATTTAAAGTGATAAACCATCCCACAGGTGACTTTTTTCATATAAGCTTAAGTGCTGGGCACCCAGGATTTCATAGTTAGGAACCTCAGACCAGACCATAGCCTTGTTGGTGAACTTTTATCGTCTATTTACCTTTTTTTTGACAAGTTCAAACAAGCAGGTTGGCAACTTCTTAGCAACTTCTGGGATTTTCACCAACTTTTTAGGAAAGGAACTACTTTTCCTAAAGTTAGCACATTTTCACCAGCTTTCATGCATTTGAGTCAAGATACAGAACGTTTGTAGCTGTATTGTTATGTAAGTAGCTGGGTAAGTAATTGGTAAGTAGCAGCATTTTTGGATGAGATGTTGTGCATCAATATAGACACAAATGTTTTGCTAGAAAATACACCACTTAAAAATTCATACGAAACTACATCTGCGACCTGAGAGGCGTATTTTCCATATCTTCACAAGTGAAGACATTGATGACATCATTTCCTGCTTTTTCATGGTTGTTTCTACAAACAGTCAGTTTGTCTATATAATAAAACAAAAATATCTCCACAGTGGCTTGAAGATATGAATTCTACTCAATATTTTTTTATCACTTGAAAATAAAATTCATATCTTTGTGCCGCGGTGTAATATCCTCTATTCACCTACAAAGTTTTATGCCTCAAGAATTTGTGTTGACATTAATAAAAGTTAATGCTCTGGATCCTAAAGCTACATGTGGACTTACCCAGTGTAGGAGTATTTGTTATTTGATCTGTTATATGAAAGTTTGACCACTGGCTGTTCAGAAAAAGAAAATCAAGTTCATATATCAATCTTCTGTTCTGTGATAATGGAAAAAGCAGGGTTGTCAAAAGTAGCTGGCTGCAGGGGAAAATCACCATCTACTTCATGATATTGACTGGTAAGGCCCGGTTCACACAAACAACGTAAACGAAATAATGACCTAATAACATAAATATGACATAATCACTCATGCCAGTAATGTGAACACTGACATAAAGACGCTTGGAAAAGAATACACTATTTCCTTATGTTGTTATGTCCATGATGTTATGTTGCTTTTCTGTCTTTGTGTCAGGATGTTCACGCTACAAATGTCCTTATGACTAGTGTGAACTAGGCTTGACTCTGCTAGCCAAGGATACTTGTTTGATCCTTTCACAAGAGATGGCAATATCACACACTTACTCCAACAATAAAGCTACCCACTTCAAAACTTTACAACAACCCAACTAAAAAAAAACTTACTAGGTAATTTCCTTTTCAGCAAAAAAGTTGTGCACCAGTCATGCCTCTAGTAGCCTGAGATGTTAGGCAGGCCTAAAATCTTAAATGCCTGTCATAAACATTTGATTCATTCCTACACACTGATACGTTGTAAAGAATGTGGATGACATGAGATATCATCGACAACTTAGTAATTTAAAGGAGACGTAAGCCAGTCAGCAAACTTGGGAAAGAGAAGGAGCAATGAACCATTAAGGACAAGTTACACACTCTGTGCATTAAATCCAGAAGACTGGGATCAGACAAAGAGTGCCTTCCACAACTGAACAGGACAAGAATCAGCATTCCAGTGTTTAAAAAGGAAAGCAGAATCTTTTACATACCTTTTTACCAGTGACAAGCTGTCTTTCTTCCTTGGAAGACGTTATAAGAGGAACACGACAGATAGGGTCATGCTCTTCCTTTTTCTTCTCGAGTGCTTTCTCACAAAGTTCTGCTAGTGACTCAATCAGATAATACTTGGCCTCTATCAAGATTTCTTGCAGCTCTACCTCATTCTGTGGTAATGGTACAGTACCATCACGCAAGAAGTTCAAAATAAGGGAAAAGTGCTTTCCACAGCGATCAATAAGAATCCAGCCTAAACAATAACAGGACAAGATTTTGTTGTTAACCAAGTTTCAGAATGAGATCTCTTAAAGCATAAAATAAACAACACAAGAATTTGGGCACAACATAATTATACAGTTAAGTCAAGTCAAGGGCCATGATCAAACAGTAAAGAGGGTTATACAGGGGTATTCTCATGATGAATGACTAGCTTATTTTCTTTTCCGTGTAACATGATTCTTTGTGAGCCGTGACTTGCAGGTTCTGCATTACCTGTGAAGAGTGAAGAGCGCTGATATCACAAATATCAAATAATAATTATTATTAATGACTATTATTAACCAATATTCATGAATTCACCTCTCTATTCTACATGATTTTAAGACTTTGAGACTGAAAAGATGAACTGTGACCTCTGTATAATTATCATAACATCGCGTAAGGCATCGACAGCTACCAAGAAACAGAGCTTTCGTTGTAAATAATGTAAAGTAAGCCATTGTGATATCGTGCAGGTTAGTGTACCCTACTTGCTTATTTTCATGATTCTGGAAAATGACATTTTGAAATCCATGATCCATGATTCGCTATTTTTTCTGTTTGTGAACTGTGCCAGAAGACCCCCCCCAACTCCTGTATAAGCCTCCGTAACATAAATCAGAACTCAACTAGGAAGAGAGAGAAATAAAGAGGGGGCAGGAGGGTGTTCATGCTGGCAGTTGGCTAAAGGGGATGTGGCCTTGGATGGGAGCAGATTTTCATGACTGGATCAACCATCATTGGGTTTTATTTTCAGCAGTGCGATGTTCCAGATACAGTAGGAGAATCTAGCAATTCACCTATTTATGATAGGTTGCAAATATGCCAGTGTCATGAAGAGTTAAGTCCTCTTAATTCAATAATTCTTTTTAGGATGACTTAGTTAAAAGGGTTCACAAGTTACAGTGAAAAATGCAGAGTGACGAGGCTGTGATTTGAGTAATTACAAACAAGTGCTAGGATGGGGTCTATATACAGAACAGGCCATAATGTGCTAAGGGATTTGAGATAGCAATGAGTGATTCCAGAAAATATCGATACCCTACCACAGGCGGCATGAACATTTTAACCCCCCTTTGGCTTCAGAAATTCCAAAATACTCTACCCCCCCCCCCCCCCTCCAATGCCCTCTGAATTCCAAAATCGTTAACCCCCTTTTTCCATTTTCCATCTGGAATCCTAGATTGACTCCCTACGACTTCCAACAAAAGAGATTTCACATCTTCCTAGAAGTTTATCAACTGTCTGACAGGGCTTGAAATTGCGACCGATACAATCGCATGAATTCGTGACTAAAATGTTTAGCGACTAGAACTTCCTCCTCTTCAGGCACAGTTTTGCAACTAGTTTTCGACTAAACTATTGAAGGAATAAAATGTCCAGAACATGTTGTCAGTGGTCAGCAAGAATGCTAGTCAGATACTACAAATTGTTCTAACTTCATGACACACTGGTCGATATGTTAGCCAGTCCTGTAATATCATGGGCTGGCTGGGTTTTAAGTTTTAATCTGTTAGAGAGTACATTCCTGTTACTTGATGAAAATTCTTTGGTTTCTTTTTTAAACAGAGCACAACATGAACTGAAGAAGCATAAATTGGCATTTCACAACACTTTGTTGAAGAGGGCCTTAATTATAAAATAAATATAGGCTTGCTTCTTTTAGGGGGCTCACTACTCAGGCCTCTAATTTCGGCATTAATTATTAGTAGCTACAATTTTTTGATGTTACTTTCACAGGGTCACCACTTTTAGGAAGTTATTACTTTCAGAATTTCACAGCTGGTCTGATAACCCTACTGGTTTTTCTTTCTTCTCTACCTAAACTGCTAGGCCAAATTGTTGTTGTCTTAATCACACAATAAATTTATTTCTTACCATTTCCAAGGCAACAAACTGGAACACTTCCGAAAACAATCCCTTGGAGCATGCTACCTCTGGTTACCCCTCCTCTCTCCTCCCCTACCCTAATTAATGATGGTCCTGATTTTTGTTAGAACCTATTTTTTGGTGCCAGCATCTTTGAAAAAAGATTGCCACCAGTTTTATTATAAAGAACCTCAACCAAGGAGAGGGAGGAAGTCCCCTTTATGTCCCTCATCCACCATACTGCTCATTATAATAATAATAATTTGCCACAATAATAATTTGCCACAGTTCTCCGGTCCTAATCACTGAATTCTTCTATGCAGCCTATGAAACAGTGTAACAACTGCATTGTAGAGTGAAGACCCTGGGAAGAAGCCCATATGAAAATGTCGGGGATGCTCGTCACAAAATTTTAATTTAACCCCTAAATCTTGGCATGGCTTGAGCTTTATTTGACCCTTAAAGGATACCACTTAAAATAAAATAGGCTTGATTACTAGCCAGTGTTCAGGAAAGGAGCCAGCACTACTGCTGGCGTAGACCAGTGGAAATCGAGCATAAAATAGGAAATGATAGCGTTTTTTGTTATCTCTTCGAGTGCACCCTAAAAGACACTTTGACAGCTAAAAATAGTGGTATTTCATCCTGATCACTCACCCTAAGTGAGACCAAAATCTTTGATTTACATCCCTAAGCAAGATGACAAGCATCCCTTACCTTTTCATATGGGAGTTCCTGTTCCCTACCCCGCTCCCACCACCCTAGGGTGAAGACCAAAATCTGAAGAACTGATTTTAACAGAGGACACCAATCCACGTTATCAGTTAAAGGAAGCTTATTCGTTCTTGCTAGAATCTTACTGTATTTTCAGTAGAAAATCCCAAGCTGTGACAAATTTAAATAATTTAATCAGTGCTACAAAAATAAGGAGTGCTCTTTGTATATGAGATTGACACTGGAAATTGAAAAAATGTAAAAACATGAACGTATGAATGCATATGTAAGCTAATTAAGTCTTCTGTGGGTCATTATTATAACGTCACGTTCAGCGTATATGTAAGCTTATGGTTTTGAAGACGTCGTCGACGTTTTAAAGCTAATAGTTTATCTGCGGTTTTGACGCCGAAAATGAGCACAAATAGGCGTTACGTTGTGCTCATTAGAGAACTACTGAGCCTACGAATTCAACCTACCCTCGGTGTCTGTCAGAACCTCCATTCTTCCGCTAAACATTGCCCTCAACATGCTGTCCTGTTTCGACAGAGTTCCGATCGTTGTATAGTGTAGAGACCCTCCAACATTCAGTTTCACGTATTTTGTTGGCGACCCTCGCACGGTCATCGGATGAGTTGTCTCTCCAGACATTTTTCTCCCCTTTCTGTCTTCTTTACAGGTTTCTCTTTGAGGTGTGACGGCGTTTGAACGAAATTATTTGCTTGTCTTCGTTTAAATACTCGTTTGTGGCAGCTTCCCAAAATAACTCTCTCCAGGCCCTTTTAGCCCAGTTGTCTCAGCGGAGCGAGCAGCCATCTGTACAGACTCTTGGGGAGGGGGAGGGGAGACTAAGGTAGCCCCAATGGGAGAACACGGGGAACCGGGGAACCGAAGAATGCCGTCTTTTTCTTGGCGGGAAACCGCGCGTAAGTCGCTTTTGGGCAGCCCGCGTTTTTCTGGCGGGAAATAGCATGAAAATTGCATTTAAAAAACATTTCGGTTATTTTATCGAAACGATTGTATCCGAAAGCAAAACTTTTCCATTTAAGAAAGGATAACCTGTTTCTACTGTTGTGTCCACAAACGATAGAAAACTGGCCAAGAAGATCGTGAAAGGAGGCAAACAGTACTGAACAATGCCGTGAAGTAGATCGGGTTGGAGCTAGAGAAAGGAGACTGGTCTTCACAACTTTTGCTGGAAGTTTCTGCGTGAAAGATTCACAGTAAAGTGAATTGCCAAATTGCGGTAAGTGAATCTAACTGGTGGAAACTTTGGCCGCGTTTTTTTTAAAAACACTATTACGGAGATTGAGAAACCACGACGGTGACGCCGAGGACAACGTCGATGCTTTTAGGCTTGGCTAAAGCTTTTTATTAGTGTTCATGTGTTCATGTGGTATATGTACTATCGCGTCAAAACTGCAGAAAATGAGGCTTGAATAGTATGAGCAGCTGACGTAATACCCCTTTTCACGGTTATCTTTGCTCATTTACATTACAATAAAATCTAGCATGTATTTGAGGCAATTTCGGGCTATTCTGTAGTTTTAGCCCGAAATTGCCTCGCATACACGTTGGATTACATTGTAATGCAAATGAGAAAAATTAACCGTGAAAAGAGCTATTACCCATAAGAACCCGGGCTCCCCCGCAAACGTAGACTGGACTCTAGCTGATCCGCGAAAATCGAGCCTACCATCATTCAAAAAAATATGGATCGGCAGATGTATCACACATTTAATAGCATTTCTTGTTTCGGGACACGTGAGTTGAGTGAGGAAAAACAATGTTGGGCATTTACACATGCTTTCTTTTGTACTGTCATAGGAGCCATGCATATACACTCATCCAAGATTCAAGGCAAAATATTTCTAACTGACGATCTGCACAACAGATATGCAGCGCGCTTTCTGGGTGACCTCGCTCAGACCGAATCTCTATACATAAACATGACAATGTCAAGGCAGAATGTGTTAACCATTTGCATTTGCGCGCATTGGCATTTGCCTAACCCTAACCCTAACCCTAAACAAGATAAAAAATATCATGTCCTTTTAAAAGTACCTTCTACTGCAGTGTAGCACGTTGCTTTGTTTGCATGTTCTTCTCTGAAATTATATCCTTACAGTATCGTATAAACTCTTGTTCTTAGGCCATCGTAGCTTGATTAAGAATATAATACAGACAGCGGTGATAAACATTGTATTCCGACGCATTTTTAATACGGAACTTGACGTTTCGTATGGCTAGTCTACATACGTTTTCATAGGTGACCGCACAGGTAGCCTAAGCCCAGTATGTGTGCGTCAAAATATTGACATACAGTATAAGGTATAAGAGTTCAACCTTAATCAAATATACAGCGCGTAGTTAATAATTAGTCATGACCTTCGTTGTAAAAGATTGTTTGAGAAATACTGCTGTCGTCGTTAAATTGCACGAAATTGGCAATTATATTTTCCTTTGAACTCACCTAAACTGTCTTCTTGTCGTTTCTTATGATTTTACAGCGTTATAAGCCTCTTAGTGTTTGGTTAAGACCTTTTGGCAGCTTGTGGGTTTTGGGTTAGGGTTAGATAAGAAATCCTAATCCTTACCTTAGGGTTAGGGTTAGGTAAGGGTTCCCTAGCGTTACCCTTACAATAATTTTCAACTCTCAAAACTAGTCCCACCCCTAAAATGTAATTCTAACTCTACTCCTTTATGTTTCTAAGACACATTTTTCATCAAAATGTAAAAACTGCGTTGCGTTGTATGCTTTTATTTACCCCAAAAGGTCGTAGAGGGTCTCCCGCATCGATAACCCCTGAAAATGAGCTAAATTTACCTTCATTTTATGAAATATTGTGAAATTTTATATTTATTACACAATAACTCAGTGGGGGGCAGTATGGCGATCACGTGATAGATCACAAGAGAGTTTTGTCTTACTTTAAAGAATCTATCGTAAATCTGGCATGGCCTCAGCCATTTGTTCTGTTGGATAGACCAGTGACCCAGAGGCCCTATAAACGCTGGAAATGTCCACTTAACCCCGCCTTAATTAAGTACTCTATATTTAAGGACGACCGCGCCCATTGTTACTGCGCATCGTTTCTGAGCACGAAATTTCATGTCGCAACGTCACGCCAAGTCATACATCAGGTGTGCGCGCTACGAAAGAAATGTAAGCAGTCATACGACTTGGCACCGGCTGCGCTAACCTCGCCTCCAATTTACTCTCTTGGTTGCTCGGTGACCTACATTTCAGTCTTTCCACAGATCAATATCCTTTCACAATTTTATCCATTTTAACAAAAAAAAAAAACAATGGAAAAATCTATTTCGCTTTTTCTGATATTGTGTGAGCGAAGTTTCTTCGAATGTGGACGGAAAAGGCTAATATTTTTTTTCTTTTCCTAGGCCTTTTCTACCTGAAGGAACGACATCAGCTCCAAAAGTTAACTTAATATACTTAGTTGTGTTGAATGGAGTACGTTTACCTGATCTAAATTTCACAAATAGCTAATTTTTCAATCATCTAAAACCTGTTCGGTGAGAAGTGCGAACACAGAATGAATGGAGCGCTGCCTCAAATTCGATGAATCTAAGGCTGTCACTTGTGACATCCACAGATGAATTATGTGACTGGATTATATACAGCAAAGCATACTAAAAGAGAACATAGAGGGGCAGTACCACAACACAAGGATATAATTTTGGTAAGTTGTTGCAAAACTCAAGAGGCGGAAACGTTGAATTTCCTTGTTTGGGTGGAATTTTGAGCACCTGCCGAGTAAAAGGGATTCCCTGCTAAACACTCTTTTCCGACAGGAGGTAACGGCAAAAATAACAAATGCACTTTTGTGCATAAACGTTTTTACTCAAATAAACGCTCTCTAAAATTGTGAGAACTTAACACACGCCTGGGGCCTCGGCTATACGAAAAAAAAAAGGATAAGCGGATTTGTAATACTGGTAAGAGCTGAACATTCTCTGTTTCGGGTCAGTTCAGTGAGGTAAATAGGGTTGTAATCTTCACATTCAAACATCTTTTCTTTTCTCTGCTGTGGTAAGAGAACAGTCTTACACTTGACCTTGTTTCGAAGCGGATAGCTTCCAGTTTTAACATCACGACCCGTAATGAGATACGAAGCGCAGTTCCTGCGTCACCTTGTTTGGACTGAAAAAATTAGAACAGACTACGCATATATCTATACATACAAAGAATCTATTTCCTTGCGGTGAATGGATTTCAAAGAGTGCTCAACTCTTAGAGGAGCATTGTATATTAATTGAAACCAGTTCAGGATGAATCTCTCCTGAAGTCCTGAACTGGTTTCTATACATACATACATATATACATATACATACATTACTTTATTTACCCTCGGATTTCAGAATAGGTTGTGCAGCTAATATCTCAGAGCATTTAACCATCAGATGAGAGATAGACCACCACACCAGGAACTACGTCCCCTACTCTTTTCCATCAGTGCGTGGGTTCTTCTACGTCCCACAGAATAAATTATGAAGAGTTGTGAGACGGGGCCTACGGTTTATCGTCCTTATCCGAGAAGACTAGAAAGTCTAACCAGTTGCAGATGTCATTACAAGGGCAGCATGAAGGCATCTAAGTGTCGGCTTGTTTGCGTATGCATGTTTGTGAATTTGTTTTCTATTGCGCGTTGTAAGTGAACATATGCGAGCTCAAACATTGGTTTGTGTGTGCATATAGCATTTTCATGCTTGCAGTAGGGTTTGTTATGTCAAACACTGAAGATACAAAAATATCTCGGCTGCCTATTCAAAAGTGCTTTTTATTGCAGTGCAGCACGTTGCTTTGCTTGCACGTTCTTCGCTGAAACTAAAACTAATTCTATTCGCTTTCTTTTACATTAATTGGGGATTAACCTCACATTTCTTTTGAACTTTTTCAGCTGCTACTATTGTACAGTGAGCCTTTTCAGTGGATTCAAGCTTTTCGATGTTTTCTTCTACTTTTGCGTCTTGGCTTGTCTTTCTTTGCAACTCTCTGATCCTGGCCTGAATTCCGATCGCCTTGACCCTCATTTTGTTGATCTGGCTGCACAGGTACTCGAGTTCCTTTGAGTTTTAATTTAACTTGGCTTACACTTGTCAAAATCAGACTTGGATTGAGCGTAGCGGGAAAGTTGACACTCCAAGTGGTTAGGGCGGCAACTCCATCGTAGTATTGTTCGTATTTGCTGCTTACTTTACCAAATTGTATCACCTCGTAGCTGCCATCTTGTTTGATCTTGTAAGTGAATTCTGTTATACGAGAAGGAGCAACAAAGTCATATCGTTCCCCTCTAAATATATCTGTCATCATTCCTGTAAAGGAAATCCATGCAGTAATGGCTTTCTTTGTTGCACCGGAGGAAAACTGGGCACCTTCCAAGTAAATTTCAAACTCGTCCACGTGAACCCGCTCATGTCCTTGGAAAATGTCTTGGTCGTTCTCATCAAGCCTGAATAAAAAACTATTAGTGCGCTCGAGCTCTGAAATTGGACATTTGAGTGTATTCAGTGCCAACTGGTCCGCTCCACCAGCAGACTGCTGTAAACGGGTTTGAAGACCACTGCATCCGCTTTCGTCCTCGATAACTTTGGTTGCTTCAAATTCCTGTGGAATGAAAGGTGCAAAGTTTTCAACAGCATTGATAACAGCGCTGAGTCCTTGATTGACTTTCTCGTGTAAAGCATACAAGTCATCTGATATAGTAGGCATCACGGGACATGGCGACAACCAGTTGTAGAAATAAGAATCGCAGAAGGACATTAGTTTTTCGACCATTATGTTACGAAGTCGCTGCTTCTGTAATGCCATTTGCATGAGCAGCTCTCCGTTCACTTTTCTCGCAGTTAGTGCAGTGTCACGAGATGTTTTTATCTTCCTCTGTGCTTCATGCTGTTCATTCTTGAGTGTCTTCAGCTTTGTCAAAGTTGCTAGAAGCTCTTGAACAGTGATAGACTTCTCATGGTATCCCCTCCCCCAAACTGCCACTGTCTTAAGTGCTGCTAAGTAATCTGATGCCCCAGAGATTCCGCTAGCAGTTCCAACTCCAAGAAATGCGTCTGCTTCCTTCTCAAACACATCCCACTCTTTCACCATCACGGCCAAACTCTGGTCCTTTTGCTCGGGCATCGATTTTGAATAGTAATCTGAAACGCCAGTGCCAGCGTAGGGTAGGACATCGTAGTGAAGCGTCGTGAACGTAGTTGCAGCCTCAGTAATCTGGGAAACAGAGTCCATTATAATGTTAATCTTGAAAAGGGTCTTTTGAATTTTGCTTATATCTGCCGCAAGAGAACCCAGCTCAATCGTAAAACCCATGAATGCACCAGCCCCACCAGCAAATATAGTTGTAATACCTCCGAGCACAGAGAACACCGCATTAGCGATCTGCTGTCTTGAATATGCACGCACCCCTTCCTCAAACTTCTTTTTGGCAGCATCTAATGCAGTTGTTGCTTGGTCAAGTTTGGCTTTCATTGCTTGTACGTCCGATCTTGCTGCTTGAAGTTCCGTTTTGAGAGCTTCAACGTCCAGATCGTTTTTCCTCACAATAGTTGTCATAAGTTCCGTCATAGAGTCTGTGGCCTCAATACCTGCCGCAAAATCTTGGGATATTCTCTCGAACCTTTCGTATTTCTGTATGGCCATTTTAGCGTCATCCTTTATGAGGATAAGAATCTCCTCGTGTGCTTTCAGCGACAGGTAAGGTACCTTGTAATATCCCTTTGCGCGAAGGGAAAGATCCTCCATCAAATTCTTTGCACTCAGTCTGAGAGCATCTACAGCACCTGTGTCTTGCTCTCCCTCTTTAGCCGCCCGAATTTCATCTAAAACATACTGAGTCAATGAAACTGGAAGACTTCCTCTGAGCAGCTTACCGTCCTTGGCAAAAGTATTTCCCTGTGCATCGACCTTAGCACAATTTAACATCATTGAATAGAGCTCAACATCAAGAGATTTCTTTGGATTTTGTTTGGATTTGATCGTAGCTTGTATGGAAATATCCCTTGTGTTGTAGTTTCCAGAGCACGAAAAAGGTGCTGATGACTTAGACGTATAGATATTCAGTACTGTTCCTTGGATATATCCCGGCCATGGACTGTTATCTGAATAGCGGTTTTTACACAAGAGCTTGCCATTTTCAACTTTGACAACTGCCCGGCGCCCTGATGATGATGTCACGTGCTGGGCATTGTTCCACAACACAATTTCTGCTCCGTCTTCCTTCAGGATCTCATTGGCAAAGAGAGCAACTTTTTCAAGGCCATTTGGAAGCGTCAGAGTCCCAGACATAGTTATTTGGTGCGCATAAACAACGAGTTCAGTAGTGCTATCTCCTATATAGGGTCCCAGATCAGAGGTCTTGATAGTCAGAAATCGAACCTCAACATGGGTCTGAAGACTGGTCACACTCTTAAGTTCATTGTCATCTACAAACTGGCAGTGGGTGTAACAGTTGTTGTTGGTACACAGCTCGCAATTTGTTCCATCTGAATTCAGCTTGTATCCAGGAGGACAAACACACATGCTCGTAGCAGGTGCTATGTAGACACACTTGGCGTTACCTAAACAGCCACCATTACTCGTGTCGCAATTGTTGATAGGAAAACAGTTCTCGCCATGCTTCTCATAGCCCTCTACGCATGTGCAAGGCTCATCTCCACAGAATATGGCATCTGCAATTTAGAGAAAACGAAACTCATGGTAGGGTCAGTGTTACTCAAAATCTGACCTCGCGGATTCTACCTCCCTTAATATATCAAATGTTAACACTTGCTTGTAAAACAGCTATACTTATTGGTTAGTTAGTTTTTTAGGTTTTATGTTTTATTATCTCTTGTTAATTGAGAATCTCAGTCGTACCCACAGTTAGCGCTATTAAGCTTGTACGTTGAGACATATAGGGCATAGCTTCAGAATAGAAGCTGTTCTACAACTTGCAAGGACTCCTTGGTGCCTCTAAGAACAAGGGAGTGGTCGACTCACTAACAGTATGGATGAAACATTACCAAAACCTACCAGCGAAATGGAAAGTTGAAGCTGCGCCAGAACATCCTGTTTGAATCACCAACTCCTCGTCATCGGCAGGGGTGCTTCCACCTCCTTGAGGCTTCACGCACTTGTTTCCACTATAACCAAGAGTCGTCCCGTCGTAGGTTAATGTTGCCGTTCCACTTGATGCACAGGCTGTTAGAGTCAGTGCCTGGTGCCATGAGACAAGAGCAGAAGAGGACTTGATTATATACAGAATTTGCCTCCAAGCTATATTTCTCAATGCAAATGAGACGGTAATGTTAACCACAGCTTTTTTTGGTCGAAAATGGCATGTATTGTACGTTTCATTGGTCAAAAGTAACCTAGACAATGCAGTGACTACGCAATGCAAACGATCGACTCTTTTTCAGCTCAAACGAAATTCAACTCTAACAGCAATCTTTGCATTACATCGTATCATACCGTGCCATCTGAGCTGGGATCGGCAACACATTTTCCACTGGCTACATGAACCAGTTTTGAGGAGAATTTTTCTTTGTAGAAGACTTGCTCGGCAGAGGTACACGAACCCTTGAACACCAGCTTGCCCTCTTTTACACCAACACATTTATTGCTTGAATGTTTCAGGTATCCCTGGATTCCTGAAAAAAAAAAAAAAAAAAACGTTTCTCGCAAAAATAGAATTGCATCCTTTCTTCATGCACGAAGATGCTGAAGCTATCAGACTTTGCGGAGGACTGTCACGGGCAGTGGCCTTTGAGTTACAGAGGCGCCGAGGAAAGATCAAACGCCATGAAGCTAACACGTTTGCAGGTCACCTCCTTTCTAAAGTTTCAAAAGCAACGAACACTGTTACTGTAACACAAATGACGGCCATCTTGTCGATTAAGGTGACAATAGCGACATACTGCAGCTGACATTTTGTTAGCAAGAAAAAATTTGTGACTGTCTGTATTTCTGTATAAAGCTTTTCTGTTTGTCTGTCTATCTGCTTGTCTTTACTACTGTTTCGGCAATTCAACAGCCAATCACTTAATATTACTTTGTTCCGCTTCGCCTTGCTTTCCTCTTTTTTCCTTTAAAATACATTGCCTCGCCTTCGCTCTAAACCTCTGCGCAAGAGTAAACTTCTTAAACCAAACCTCCATCCCTCCCTCCGTTGCAAACTGACATTCTTCTTTTTATCTTAACTTCCAAATAAGCAACTAAGACCTCTGTCGATCTGTCTATTTGTTTTTTGGCTGTCTATGCGCTAGTATCTCTGTGTTGAATTCGTGTGACTGTTTGCATATTCACGTCTCTGGTCTGTCTTTATGTCTGCCACTATGTCGTTTCTCTACCTGTCGCCTCTCTGTCTCTTTGTCTGTCCGTCTGTCGTTCTGTCTGTCTGTCTGTCTGTCTATTCTGTTTTTGTCTGTTCGTACTTGCTTCGTTGACTTACTTTTTAGTGCAAAGCTGGAATATGCTTCTCCACACGCTGCCCTTTCAACTAACTGAGTGTCATCAGTGGAGTTCAGCTCTCCCGCCTCAGGGACCAGGCACTTACTTGTGAATACGTCTTGCAGAGAGTTAACGTTCGAGAACTGGAATCTTTAAAAGTTTATATCAAACTTGAAGTTCAGATTTTAAATATAAATCTAATCTGATTTAGGTTTAATTCAATTTTAAACTTTAACTTTAAACTCTTAGAATTTGAGGCATAGGCAAATTAAGTATAGGAGTTTATACAGACCAAACTCCTGACGAGTTGTTTCCTCTTCAAATTCAATTAAGCCCGTTTTCTAAGCATAATTGTTGACGTCAAAAGCCTTTAAAATGTAGGTCTCATATCTGAATTGTGTCAAACAGAGAGTATTGCGACCGGCCGATGACTGGAACGACGTTGAACTGATGTCCTCGCAGTACTTTGAAGTGAATGGGATTGTACTGAACTTAAGTAAACTAAACTAAATTTAACTGAACGTATTTGTATTCGCCACTTTAGAAACGAGAACACATCTAGAGGGGGGGGGGGGGGGGGGGTCTCATCTCGTAGCGGCTTGTGAGGTCGTAAATAGGGAAAATATAGCTTTGCGTCTCTTGTTTTGCCTTCAGAAACAATCCCACAAGCCACTGTGAGATAAGAAGTGCCCCAGGTTTCTTTTCGTTTCTAAGGTGGCGAACTGAATAACCACTTTACAGTTCTGTAAATGTAACCTAGCCTCTGTTTGAAAGTGAGGTAAGTCGGTTGATCTTGTCATGATGTTAGAGATTAGAAACTAGTTGGCATGATAACAAAATAATTTACATTTGAAAAGTAGCAAGGTTGGTATCATAACAAAACTCGACTCTATCTTCGCTTCTGTTCAGAGATCCCACTGCTAAGCATGGAACTGTAAAATTGGTTATTGCTAATATCAAGACTATCACACCACTTACGGAGGACACTGTCCGAGCGACTGAGCTACTACACAGCTTGTGCCTTGCTTGATGCTCCCATCAAGTGCGGACCAGCTCAGGAGAGCAGTTTGGCTTTTGCAGTCACTTTTAAGAACCAGCCCTTCGTTGACATAATGGGCGCATTTCCCACTTTTGTGCATAAAGTAACCGTAGCCTGTTACAGAAAAATTAAAGACATTTTAGATCTGCGCCTTCATACCCCCTAATGGAGATTTCAGTATTCTCTTTAAAACTTCTAACAAAAACAGATGCTGCGTAAAAATGTACACCACGAGAATTTGCTATCTCACCACTGAAATATGCCTTCAACTCACTTTTGCAGGCATAAGCATTAGAAGAGTAGAATAAGGAATAAGGACTTAATGTTTGCCTCACTCTCATGTAGTTACTAATTACAGCAATATGAAATAATTAGAGAACAGTACTGCATGCCTAGGAATATTCCTAAAAATAAGCGGTTGGGTTTATAGACTTTATAATATGAACTCAAGGGGGTTTTTGTTGCATCTAATATAGCCTACATTGGGTTCATCAAGCAATCTTCGTGCATGTGGAGGAAGATTATGCGACGAACCCAAAGAGCGTCTGCGTAGGAGGTTACATCTAATGAGGAGTTTGAAAATGTTTTGTAAGGATTTCTATATCCTATACTTCTATATTTCTATATCTATTTCTATTTCATCTTCTAAATTAGAATCAGCTTATAGATTGCGCACGCGTTTTTGCGTGTGTTTGAAGGGGTTGTCACAGGGCTTGGAGAAGGGATCTAATGACGACATACTGACATGGCTTATTTTTCAATGTCTATGGAATTTCAAAGTGGCTTTGTCTTCCCTTATGCCGCTGGCTATGCCTACTCAGTCAGTTAACTTCGTAACCTAAAATTGCCAATCCCGTTTCCGGAGCATTGGCTTGGCAAAATAGTAGCCATTAACACTGGCCTTAATGTCAGATGTTGATCTAAAAAACGAGCCAGGTCATTAATTAATTATAATCAATGAGCTCAACAGCCTACGTTACAGCCACACTCCGAAAAAATATATCTGATTTTTATTTCTTTCAGGGAAGGCGGCTGTAACACAAGCTATGGGCGCAATAAAGAATTATTACTATTATTATTATTATTATTATTATATTATTATTATTATCATCACTATCACTATCACTATCATTATCACTATCACTATCATTATCACTATCACTATCACTATCACTATCACTATCACTATCACTATCACTATCACTATCACTATCACTATCACTATCACTATCACTATCACTATCACTATCATAATTCATTATCATTAACATTATTTGTATTATTATTTTACTATTGACCAAGCAGTTGATTACAGATGAGGATCATAATGGAGAGCCACCACTCACCGTCACTGACATAGTTTTTGGGCTTTGGCAAGGCATCTTCAGGGCAACACAAAAACCCATCAACGGTATAGCCAGAAAGTTGCGAAAGTGGCTCGCATGTCGCAGCGTCCAAGAAGGCGTTTCCTACTACGAAAAGGGCTTTGCTCGAGCTTTCACCGATAACGCCCACAACACTCTGTCCCCCAGGGCTTGTGGGACAAACTTCGGCTGCTGTGCAGAGCCTTCTGTTTGTATAATCACAGTGATCTGCGCTCGTGTCAACAGTGGAAGCTTGAGTAGAAGAGTCACTGGCAAACCAGGATGCGCCTGGGCCTACGAAACGGAAACGTAGTTGGTATATAAGGGGCGTGGCTTAGAGGTGTAAATGAACCTACTAGTCTCGGTCAATGTTGTTAATTGACAGCGTACTGATTTGTTATATTCCATGTCTAAATTGAAGCACTAGAACCTTTAGCATTTATGAGTAAATCGAGCGTCAAATCTGTTTTCTTTACTTCTCACCAAAATAATTATAAACAAAGGTTTTTTTAAAACAATTTAAAGTGAAAACTAACGGTAAAAGCGCGCGACGTTTCGACCGAACTTCGGTCATTATCAAGCTGGAAGATAGAAGTTTACCAAAATAATGTTTAGAAATTACCAATTTCCAGTTAAGCACCTCTCGTGCAAAGTATGTTTTCGTTTCGTTATCGTTTGCTACTCGTTGTTTTAGGTTTTAGATTTTGCATCAGGTATTGCATGACTGAAGTATTGAAGCCACAGATTCTATGACACAACACTGACCATCTTGAGGGAAAATAACCTGAAACCTGAAGCTCTGGAAACTTAACTTGAAGAAGCAAAAGCAGGAAACAGTGATCTGAAAGAATTAAATGGCTATCCAATGTAAAAAATATATCACCCTCTCAAGTTAAATCAAGTGGTCAAGTTTACAATTCCCAAAATACTCTTTGAGGTCGACCACCACCAAAAACTCGTACAAGACCATGGCAAGATTCATTGTTTATTACAACGGAGAACAGCAACAGCGACAACAGTTATAAAGCTGACAGTAACGGCAAGTACAAACAACAACAACACAAACAACCACCACAAACATTAGTCTCTTGTATCATACTAACCAACTACACGAAAACGGCTTCTGCTTTCCCGGCATGCCGCGTTTGAATTGCTCAGAGCTCTTAACTTGTTGCCTGTTTGTATAGTTAGACAGTATCCAACGTTGTTAATGAGAATCTCCCCGTTAGGCTGTACGGAAAATGTGATAACGTTTTCAAAGTGTGGATCGCGTGGCCATGTACCACAGGGAGACTGTCGAAATAATTTAAGTAAAAGACGATGTGAGCACATAATAACGGAAGCACTAGTCAGTGCCCTTCGATCCTCAAACAAGCGCCCGTCCAAGCCAAATATGGGCCTACCCCCAAATGATTGCCCCTAACTAAAAGATTGAAATTTGGAACGAGACAAGCCCCTGGAATATGGCTCCTAACCATAATCTCCACTCCGACCCCACCTTTGCCCCACTTAGTTTTAACGTCGGTTTCCATCTTACTGGAATGCAAATTGATTTCAGTGACGGTTCACTAATAAGCCGAAGAGACTCGCAAGTGCCCGTATTATGACAACGATGACGGACAAAACTGCGTCTGTTTGCCGAGGAACCGAACGACGCTTGGTGTCTGTAACTTGACTTCAAAGTGAAGAAACCTTACTGTCGTTCAAATCTGACAAAGGTCTCTAGCCAGTTTCAAACCACGGCGGTATATGGGGGGGGGGGGGGGGGGTAAGGGGGGGAATAAAACTCCATGTGAAAAGGTCAGGGGTGCTCTTTGGAAATTTTGAAAAGCTAAAAGGATGGCAACTTGAAAAGCCATGGTTATCGATAGTGGATTACAAACTCATTAGTCCATTTAGCTGCTTGGAGACACAAAAACTCTGTCCATTCATTCATTTCACGTATCAGCCCGGGTTGGGGGTGGGGGGGAGGAGGCTACTCCCATTTATGGACTATATAGGTGTTGTGTTTTTGAGTTCGGAGTAAAACTATAGAGTACACAATGAATCGGGATAAGTGATCTACACAACTGCTCTGTTAAAACTGACCAAAACTAATCGATGTACAATGATATAATGCTATAATCACGTGACTGCAGTTTACGGTGTGCTAACCAATGATTATAGGATTATGGATTATCTAACAAATAAGGTATTCATAAAATAGGAACAACCACTACCATAGGTATGTGCCGCGAGAAAGGGTGGGGTTTGTGAGGTTCTCGATCTTAAAATAGGGTATCATTTTTGCCCCGGTTGGCATAACCAACAGGGGCAAAGTTCAGCTAAAATTGCAGTGCGTAAATTGCCAGCTAAACAAAAACCAAATTATATATTACAACTGCACTATACGTTAACTTCCAATGTTACAGAAACGAAGTGAAGTTGACTTGTTCACGCTATTCTTAGTTTTTGTTTTTCCCTTGAATAGGGTATCAATTTTCATTTGTGTCATTCTTAAATAAGGTCAGGGTTTAAGACTCTTCGCGGCACACACCTATCCGAAATTTACGCAAGTACTCACCCTCCGGTCTCTATGACTCCGTCGTAACGTGAATTGGTGGTCAAGTGGGTTCTCGTAGGAGAAGTGCATGTGTTATGACCTGCTCATTGAGGGGAATATCCTAATTTATAATATATACCTTAAAGACATCGCGTTCTTGATACATATGAACACACCAGCCAGACTCTTTTATCCTTCCGTTTGTTTCCAAGGACACCGTAGCACAGTTAGAAGTGTCCAGTTTCATTAAATGATCAATGCACCATATAAAAGCCCCTCTGTGGGTACTGCAAGTTCCATATGGAGGATTACTCATCTCACCAAAGTTCACGCATTTCTTGGTGTCTTTGTGTTGCAGTGCTCCCGTGACAATACCTAACATTTTTTGAATTAACAAACGCACAATAATTGTGAGCAAAAGTTTGAAGATTTTTGTGAATTTCATGAGACACTGGCCGTGAATTTTACACTTGCAAGAAACAGTGTAAAATTTACGTTTGCAAAATAGAGTTTTGAACGTTGAAAATAAAAAGGAGAAACATAGGAAATCAAAGACGAAGAGCAATTGTGAAACTAGTTGCTTTTCACCTCGGTATTTCAAAGTTAACAAAGTGACGTCAGTTTTTTATGCCATTGCGTCTGTCCTGTTATTGATCATGAATTTCGTCATAACATTGTCAAAGTAGCTGTGGATCCACAAGGTGATAGTCGAGTGGATCCGCATGGGCGGATCTTGAGACGCCGGACGTGAAATCCGGAGGTCGGGGGTTCAAGTTACGCGTGCCTTGTTCATAGTAAGCTGGAGTTGTTTCTCGGTAGACCCCACTTCCATTCCTCGGTCATGTTTGTAAATAGCCGACTGGTCCGCCTCCCGCTAGTTAGGATTTTTAAGCCTCTTATGTTTATTTGCAATATTTGTTTCTTTCAGTTTAAGTGGCATGCCTGAGAACTAGCTAAGTGCATCGACCACTATAAACATTCAACAACAACAACAACAACAACAACAACAACAACAACACAATGTCCCCGGCCAGGGCTCGAGCCCGCTCCGCTCGATCCGGAGTTTCGAGCGTACTAACCATGAGGCCAAAATCATTGAGGCACTACTGTATATTTGTTTGATTTTAATATGTCCAAACAACAACAACAGCAACTTTATTTGTACTCATACCTAACATTTAAGTGTACAAAAATAAGTTTAAAATTAAAACGAGTACATGACTGCCCGAAAATCTTCAGAGTCTGGATGGGGCTTTAAAGCTTTAACTGATAGCTGCGAACTGGTAAAAATTTCAACTGTCACTTGAGAAATGAGGCGCTTCTAACCGGTAGCTGAGATCTGCAATCTGAAAATTTATTGATAGCTGAGTGAGGAATGGTGTGAAATTTTAACTGAAAGCTAAGAAATCGTGGAAAATGTAACTGAGATTCCAGAACCCATCCAGACCTGCTAACAAGAAAAAACGCCCAGTGGCACTGTTTTTGTCAAAGGTAAGATTCTTACTATTTGTCAATACTTAGAGACAACATACCGTCCTCAAACGCAGTAAATTCGCTGACACTCCTTTCTGCAACCAACAAGAATAACAGACACACTACCAAGGTGTTCATTCTGTTAAGCCAGGCTCACCAACGTTCCCAGACAGAGGAACAACTGCCTCAGGTAAAAAGAGTGAAAGATACAGACGCTATGTAACTGATATACATCAAGTTCTCAAATAACATGATTTATTATAATCCATCAAATATCGCTTGCGCGCGATTGGTCTCAACGCGTCACGTGAGTGAATATTCCCCAGCTAAAACTGGAGAATATCGGAGTGATATTCCCCAATTGTCAAAACTCGCGTGTTGCGAAAAATATTTGAAGCAACACAATAGCCTCCACTTGGCGCGAAAATATGCTCGGATATTTGGGCTTGGAAATTGTCCCTTCCTCAAAGCTCACAGTTTTCCTCGAACTACGCTCTCGGAAAACTGTTCGTTCAGTCGCAACAGATAATGTCCGCGAACAAATATTCAAGCAGATTTCTGCGCCAAATGGAGGCTATTGTTGATATAGATCCAAAGAAAAAAAAATGATAGGAATTGTGCAGGGTGATCTAGAACTCTGTTTATCGAACCTCAGCCTCTTCTAACCTCGAATAAACTTTCCCCACCCCACTCCACCCGCATCCCCTTTACACTATGCGCTCCTTCGAACGCCACTATCATAAACTTGTAATCATTGAAATAATTTCATATTAAACCCTTTGTTTCGGTCAATAAATGTAAAATTCTATTGAATGCAATCACGTCGGAGTAAATCGAGTAAAAGGCGAAAGGCGCGATTTTAAGAGCAAGAGACAGAGATGACATAATAAAGACGAAAAAAATGCTAGGATAAAAATAGTGTTATTAGCCAATTAGAAACTGGAGACAACTATATTACTCTTACTTTTCTTTGAAAATACACCCACATGTACAAAATTATTAGACTGCGATTGCAGAGAAAACTGTGAGGACGCACTTACCAAATGAGAATGTCTGCAAACGCTGAAAAATATGGAACCAAACACAACACCAGACACGCATGGCTTACCACAATGCAGAATTCCATAAGGTAATGAACTCTCCGATTACCGGTACCTCGATCGTAAACGTATTTGAAAAAGGGACAACTTTTAGTGACCCAAAGCACATGGGCGAATATGGAGATGACGTCATCGCCCCTGAATAATTTTTTGGGGGAACCAAATTGAACGCAAAAGCAGGAAATAAAGAAAACGACATCGTGCACCTTTTGCAAAGCTGAGTAGAGAACTTAAATCATCTTTTTTGTTAGCACGTAGTAGTTGTTTTTTGTTTTGCTTTTTTGTATCGCCATTTCAAACTTCTGGAAACATTTTAAGCAATGATTGATAAACTACAAAGAAATTGTAACTGTTGTAATACAGGATAGAGACCTTATTAAAGCTATCATAACTGGTTTGAAATCGGACAACGGAACAAATCTATTTCTAAATCGCAAGATACTTCATCTCAAGCCACCAGTTCAGAAAGATTTTCGTCTTTCTTCCTTTAACGATTTCTGATTGAATTGTCTCTGTTTGTGTCTCGCCCTCTTTCGAGAGCATCCTACTGTCAGTCGTTTTTGTATTAAACCATAAAAATAATTAACTTATAAAATAAAGTAGCTGTTTTCCTCTTTTACTCATGTATTTGCCTAACTTGGAGGTTATTGTGGAGCTTATTGTGTTACTTAAATACTTTGTTGTAATTGGTAACTAACTGATCTCTTAAGCTGTTGTAAAATTATTTGCACGATACTGTTTTGTCAGCAGCTGTACATTGTAAAGAGGAATATCAGAGCAAAGAATTTGATGCAAAAAGTATGATACAACGTTAATGATGAAATGTAAGCTTTGTCGTGTAAGCCATTAGGTTTCGAGAAATGGAAAAAAAACTTTTTAATCAGCCACAACAGTACAAAATGTTAAACCAAAATTCTGGAAAGACACGACAAAGTATCTAAACTGGACCATTTTTTGCCAATTTGAAGAGAACAAAGCGTATAACATTTTAATAATTAATGTTGTGAAAAAGCCACTTTTCTGTGTTAAAAGTGTTGTAAAAAAATTTTTAACAGAAAACAAAAGCAAAAAAGATATGCATAAAAATTTTACACTGATCAATTTTCTCGAATTTTCTTTGTATATCATTGTGAAAAGAAAAATAATCGTACAGACAGTGTATGAACAGTCTGATGTTCCGCGGTGGTCAAATTTCAAACAAAATGTTCGTCTTTTGTTTAATTGATTTATGTTTGCGCTCAGTAGAACAATGTAGTTAAATTGTGTAAAAATATTAAAAGCATTTTAAACAAATACTTGAAATCCTTTCTGCCAACAATACTTACCAATCCATGAAATATTTGATAAAGCAAACAGGGTGAATTTCACTCTTTGAGCTCCCTCCCTGTTTTTTTTTTCCTGAGTTACTGTTTAAAGATGTAAAACCTGATTTGTTCTAAGTTAAAATATAGGCAACATCTTACCCTTTGTTTATTTTTCCTATGTACTTAAGGTCTCAGAGGTGTGAATGCCTGGGAGCTCAAAACACAAGTGATGAATAAACAAGCGCGAAATGTATTTACTAATGTCTCCAGCTGATACTTTAACGGGTAAGTTTACAAATTATCAAGGAACCAACAGGTTTCGCCTGTGTCTTCACAGTGTTGAAACCGACTTCGTTTAAATGAGGTAGTCATTTATTTATACCTCATAACAAGTACTGTCACAGATTCACTAAAACAATAGGCAGACCAATTACGAGCAAATTATTTCCAGTTGTCCTTTAATATATTGCAATTCCTTTTAATGTGTTTTCTTCGCTTAGAGCGGTTTTTAATTCATTTCGAAATTAATCAGGCTGTTACTTTGGATTTGGTTTTGGTTTTACTACGTTTTGAGATTGGCTGAGTAGTCTAATCGGTAACTTTACGACACTCAGTTGAAAACTACTCTAAATATCCTGAACTCTCGAAGTGGGGAAATCAGGGGCGTAGCCAGTGTATTTTCAGAGGTACGCACACCATCTCTAGCGCGGGAGGAGCTTGTTTCCAGGTGGGTCTGCCGGGCATTTTGAAATCAGTTAGTCTCGGAACAGTTTTTTCCTACGTTCTCTGCGGAACAATGTCCTAAAATAACTTCAAGATGCATACTGCACTTACTAATACACTGATGATTGTTTGACACTAAATCAGTTCAGTATTATTAAACAACGAAAGGAAGACGAGTTGGTCTTTTCAGGCGAGAACGAGAAAAGCAGTGAACGTCAGAACTTAAAAGCGATTCTGGTCCTATTCAATTATCGCTTATATCGCTCTTTTTTAGTGTTAATCCTTGTCGCAATTTTTGCTACGCCCCAAACAACAAATGTTTTCCCCCGATCAACTGTCGAATTGCTGTTTTTCTCCCACCCACCTTAACCCCTAAAGATTATTCATTGAGCTCATCTGTTGTTTGTTTTTCAAAAAAGGATTTTTCTTCATTGAAGGTTTATTGAAGTGTAAACACCCTTGAAGAACACTGTATTAGATTTTTCCGAACTTGAAAGCACTAGGAACCACTAAGGAATATTATTATCAGATTATTATTAGAATCGAATTTTGTTTCATGGTTTTTATTAGACAGAAATGCGTCGACATGCCCTAATATGCTCCCGGCTTGTCAGAAATTGTAAGTCTCTAACCTCCCTCTGGTCAACAATCGCACGTCACGCTTTCAGTCACGCCGGTAAGCTTACTACGTGTTTTGCGTTCTTCCCAACGGATTTTCGAGGAAAAGAGAGACTGCTTGCAGGCTAGGGGCAAATAAGTATAATTTGCACTAGCTATTTGAAACAACAGAATTAAAATGTCCGCCGTGTCGCCCAAAAGGTCCATTCTCAAGATTTTGTTTGGTCAAATGTCCCATCCGCAAATCTTTGCAAAGCAGAATTGTTTTTCGTTTCTGGCGAAATGGGGCGGGGAAGGGGGTTGCTTGCTAAGTGGCAATTTGTCTCGCGTCTTTCTCCTTCCTACGATTCAGCTGCAGCTCAGTTGTTCCCCCTCCCCTACCACCACTTCGGCTTTAACTTTTCTTCAGATCTGTCCAATGTGATTGCTCTATTAATTAAATGCTCCTTACTGTTTCCATAGCTGGGAAATTTAGCAAAGGCTCGAGTGTCAGTTAGATTTCGAATTCTTCCAAACGTCGTCAAATTGAACGAGTAAAATAACTGTCAAAAACACTTACGTGACTACTATTCACTTCCTGTTTGTAACGCGTCCAGGCCTGTTCATAATTTTCGGCCGGAAGTTAGAAAGGAACCTATGCTCTATCCATTTCTCGTCTATGGGTCAAAATAATCTGCGACCAGGCTTTCTTTTGTTTCGCCCCAGCAAAAAATGAACGACAGATTGCAGATTGTGGTTAAAATAATTTGTGGTTTTGGCTTCTGCTTATTAGAGCATTTGGTAGGGTCACGCTAAACACGTGCACTTCACATGAGCAAACCAATACATTGCCTTTCAGTTGCGTCAATATGATTGGCTAACGCAGTTGGCCATAGCGCGCGGACATGTTCCCGGCGTGAAATAAGACGACTTTTCAGGACACGCATATAGAAATGCGAAAATGTAGGCGACTGATGGTTTTTGTCTGCCTCTCTTGAATTTGTAAGACTTTAGCCGGACGGTTTAATACCTGCATCGGTGAAGAATGGATAAATAACGTTTTATTCTGTTCGCGATCGTTCAGAGGATTCGTCTTGGCCTTGGCGGCATCTCTCACCGGTTGGGCTGTTTGTTTTCACAGGCTTACAAGTAACCCGCCTGCCCATTAGACTGTTTTCAATCGGTGTAGTCTTTTAGCTTTCTACCACTACCAAGAGATCTTTTCTTGGCCATGAGTCGTTTATTTACGAGGACATTCATCGGATCGTGGAGGTTTCCAAACCGTCGCTTGATTTGCCTGAGCAGTGTGACGCAAATAAGGTGCAACACTTCCCTATTTGGCTCTCAAACACAAGCATGGTCATACGTGAAACAACAGACCCTGGACGAAGCTTCCTCTAAGGTTTGTTTAATTTTTAACTTGCTGTAAAAATGTTTCCAGTAAACCCACCCTAGTTTAGTATTGTACATCTTCTATTGTAGCTCTCTCATCGATTGTTTTTGTCAAAGATAAGCTTATAATTTTGGAATGAACTGATGCTTTCGCTGAGAAGATGTTTCTGTGGCTTTGTTGACACTTGATATGTTCTCAAAATTTTTGTCTTGTAGCCTTCGATTCGGCTAACGCCTTTCCAAATGCTATGGGCCGGCAGATTTAAAGATGGAACCCATTTACTGGTAAGAGAGAATTCCCGTAGACAGATATAGAAATTACAAACGCAAACAATACGCTTGGTTTCGTTTTAATTTAGTTCAGTCGCAACTACATTTATCAATTTGCTGTAGACCGTGGCGTCTACATCGACTGTAGCAAGTTTCACCTTTGCATTACACCTTGATCTCTAGATATTAAAAAATAATTGCTTTTGCAAAGGGTGATTAGTTTTATTTGGCGTGACGAGAGTTCTATTTTTGTCATAGACAGTGTTCTCCCTTATTTTCAGCACAACAGGTTTTTTACAATAACTGTCTAATTTCTTGCATGCTGATTGGCTCATTTTTATCATCAATAAGAGTGCAGACAGATAAAATTTTAATTTATGCAAGCTTTCAAGTTCAACTCTCAGCTGTTAAACTGTCAACTTTTAAACCAATGAGATTTTATGGACTTTTTTAAGTAGCCAATGAAAAAGTGAGAAAAGCTATCAACAATGTTCATGTCATTTTGAATAGAACTCACTTATCTTTGTTTACAGCAAGTTTGCGGCGTTTTTTCCCCTCATTTATTCCCAGCATTTGACCATTTTGGGGTCTTGTTATTGTAAAAACAAATTGACATCAGTTTTTTTAGGCGTCTGTCCTCTTGTTGATGATAAATTTCGTCATAATATTGTCAAAGTTTATTGCGGAACCACTTTGACAATGTTATAACACAATTTATCATCAGTAAGAGGACAGACGCATAAAAAACTGATGTCAATTTGTTTAATAGAGCTTTTCAAACCGGTAGCACGATCAGGTGAATCGCAACCACGTGTACATGGAATATAAATCTTTAACATTCTTCTTAACTGAAACGCCGTCCTTAAATTGCATATGCAGTAAAAATAGTTAATTTTTAAATATTTATAAAATAGTTACACACAATTCCAAAGTTTTAGACTTTTAAGCATTGGCTGGGAAGGCGAGGGGGGCTGCAGCACCCCCAGGTACGGAAATTATGTGATTTTTCGGGTGAAATGCTAAATTATTCGGGCAACGACACTTGAGAGAAAACATTACAAAATAATGCTGTTGGCATGATTTCCAAAACTCTTAAATAAAGTTTCCAGTTAGTTACTTTTAATTTTTTTAGAACTTTTTCTTTTAATAAGTCTTAGATTTTACTTGGATTGAGACTGTTGACAGATTGAGTATGCAAGCTTTCAATATAATTATTTTTGTAATTATCGCTTTTTCATTGGATGTGGGAATTGTGAACATTTTTGTTTTGAGCATTTGAGTGCATTTGCATCCTGATTTCAACACACCCGCATTCGGGCATTGTGTAAATTTTTCGGGCAAGAAGGTCACTGGCCCCCCAAGTCCGAAGGTGCCCGTACGCCTATGCTTTTAAGCCCTGGCCAAAAGGTCTCGCAAGTAGTTGCAAGTAGCCGCGAGTTGAACTTGTGTAGAGACTTGCAAGTACATGCAAGTGGCAAAAAAAACATCAAAGGCTAGGGGCTACATACATATCCTGTATTTCATTGGCTAATAGGTTACTGTAACAACAAAAAGGCATCACTCATCTTGCGTTGACTTGGGTTGGGTGGCCAAACGGTGAGAAACTTGCATTGACTTCTGTAAAACTTTGATCTTGACCAAAGTGAGTGCAAGTCATCGCAAGTCAACGCAAGTGCACGCAAGGCCAGGCCAAACAGACTTGCAAGTAGACCCAAGTTCTCAACTTGTGTCCACTTGTGAGTCCCTTAAGGGTGGAAATTGACAACTTTACAAGCATTCAAAACTATATATTTTGCCCCTAAAAATGTTCAGGGGAATTTAAAACTTATTGAAAACGCTACTGACTTTTTTGCTCAAAAAAAGTTTTCCAATGACTTTTTTAATTTCGAATTTGTTATAAATACAAAAAATTAGTAATTGGACGTCGTGTTGTATAATTCAGGGAATAATCGTACTCATTATGTCAAATTGACGTAGAACTATGGGCTTGTCCGATTTTGACATTACTCACCTGAAAGATCGAACGTTTGTGGGTAATAAGTTGTTTGTTACATCGCTTTTTGGTTTGTGCAGACCTGTAACAGTCAGAACATGGGTTATATCGGCTACAAATACGAGCCATATGATAAAAACACATTTCTGATACCTTGGCACATTGTCATGCCAGGCTACGCTATAATTCTGTTTGGCTATAACACTTGTAGCTTTCCCTTTTCACAACATTATAAAAAGAGTAAAAATTAATAATATTCATTGTGTGCATTCGTAGTTGATTGTCTTTAATATCTCCTTTGCATTTCAGAAAAGTGCCCAGTTTCTTCAAAAGGAATTGCCCATACGTATAGCTCGTCGAGTTGTTGATTTTCAGAAACTTCCGCACATTGCACTGTGCAATCCAGTAATTCATGATGTGGTGAGTGAACTCTGTACATTACTTTCATATAATTATGATACGCAATTTTATATTTTGATGCTTTCACAAACCACAGGATGCATTTGCTATTTGCACTTTATTGCTCATTTTCAATTGGTATTCTTGTACAACTGATGATGGATGTTGTTTCATTGGAAACATGTCTTGTTATTTAATATAAGATGTCATTGTGAATTTCAAATTCATTGTACATGTGTGGCTTGTGAAAGCATTATCATACTTTATACTACTATTAGAAGCCTTGGTAATTTTTTTTTTACCATAAATTATACCAGTCCAAAGTCCAAGGGACTGAAAGAAGGGCAGGTGTTCTATCAAATATGTAGAATAAAAGTAAATAGGAATGAACCTTTTTACTGATGTCTGACACAATATCAATTTTGTTTCTTATTTTTTATATAAACAAAAAAACACCTGAACTGGTCAATTCATCTTGCCAAATTTAGTTGCAAATACATATATTCAAAGTTTCTGTACATTGCTTTCATAGGATATATATAATTTTATATTTTGCCAGACATGTAAATTACACCAGAGTCTAAAGTCCAAGAGACTGAAAGAAGGGCAGGATTTTTTTATCAAATTAATTGAATTTAAAGTGAATAGGAATACACCCTTTTACCCATGCTACACAATATCAACTATGTTTCTTATTTTTTTATCTAAGCAAGAAACCACCTCAATCTATAGATCAGTTTATCGCACCAAATTTAGTGAATACATACATTGTACATGTATGCAAAGTTTCATAAGACAGGCCTTCTCATAACGTGACGGTGCAATTTTGCACAATCGACCTCAAATTGTATCTGATTGCACCATTCATGAAAAATTGCTCATTTTAAAAAATAAACCATTAGTTAATGCTTTATCTGGAAAAATGCCGCATCTACACATTGTTTCAAGATGATTTGCCTTTGAAAAAGTCTCGAAAACCTCCTACAACCTTTGATTTTGTAAACAATCAAAGTGTAAGTTGTTTCTTGGATGTCCAAGGACTGGAGCTAGTTTTCAGTCGCAAAGAAATGCCTATTGGTGCAACGCAAACAATCCCTTTCTTTGCTTGGGCCAATCAAAATTGCCTGTATATATCGACAACATATGATCCAAGTGATTTTTATTTCGACAGCAAAATGTAGTTTCTTTTGTATAATTCGAAATAAACGTCCCTTGTGGGTAATTTTAATCGCCTGCTTATTCTTTGACTGAAAAGACTAAATCACACTTTCTGCCAAACTTAATTGTGAAAAAGTAAGCAAGAAAATATCTCTTCCACATGGATAATAGGATGAAGAATGCAACATTGTGATCAATCATCTTTGGAAGTCCCTGGTGAACAAGCACTTTGCATTGAGTCTTTTTGTTGCAATTTATGCATTGATGTTTAATTTTGTTCCTTTATGATCAATTTGTCTTTGGAGCAGCCCAAACGTGGTTTTCTTCTCATGAAACCTATTAAAATATGCTTAAGATAGCTCAGGAAAAAATCACATAATTTGCATAATTTAATGCATAATAACCTGTTCCTATCTCATAATCTGCCCCAAAAATTTCGCATAATTTCTGGTTTTAATCACACCCTATCAGAATAGCTGATAAGAATCCTTTGTAACCTCATAAAAAGGAAACTTGCCTCCCAGCATAAATTTCTTTGTTAAAATTGGCAGGTTTGGGGTATTACGCAACTTTGCTCATGTGATAAATTGGGTGGTTTGGCTTTATGTTTGTTTGCATGAAAAAAGATCAAAGTGTGACATCAGTAAAAAGATCCACTGGTGGCTGCATATCCCATGGAGAAGCTCCTCATCCAATGCTTCTATATCAAACTAAAATTTAGAAGTGTTTGGTTTTCTGGAGGAAGGAAAACTGGAAAAATCAGGGATCTTTAAACTTCATTCATGTCTGGCTAAAATTATTTTTGCATCATCATTTTTGTTTAAAACCACTGTGTTTTTATAACTACTGGCTTTGTTTTGTCTTTTATTTTATTTTGTATTTTTTGTATTTTGTAGTATGAGTTATACCTTAGGGCCTTCAGTTTGGTGTACAAATTTCCAAAGGTATGTCTTAAAAACTAACTTCTTAAATGTGTAGATACTTATATGTATACCTGTAGAAGCGACGGTTTTTGTAACCTTTGTAGGAATATTGGCAAGGTGTTACTATCTGACAGTACTTTAACCGAAATATTCCAGAATCTCCTATCATAATTCAAACCTACATGTATGACCAATTTGACACTGTATCACTGAGGTATAGTCAGCTAGTGGGAGATGGGTGGTGGTTCATACTTTTATGCTCTATCCATATGCATACATGTACGTAGTGAGCATGGATGTAATGCAGATATCCTGCTTTATCAGTTAAATAAAGTAGGTGTATCCAAGATTGCACTGTAGCCTCTGAAAATACAGTACTTGTAGTCTATAAAACATTTTCGCTTGGATAGTTGAATTGTAATAGTTTGCTCTACTGTATTTTACAGGTGGAAACTCTTGAAGGAGAGGAAAGATACAATCGAACAATCAGACAGCTCTTGGACGATCATCAAAGTGTCGTGACTCATCTGGCTGAGGGATTCCATGAATGTCAGAAGAACGTACCGGTTAGTCAATATCATCATCATTGACCATTCCTTCTACATGACAATGATATGGGGAATGGGCTAGAATAATTTCCAAGTTGTCTTTTGCCTCTGTTTAAAATTGGTCTTATGAAAATGCATTCTGCCTGCAGGTTCATTTTCATGCAAATCAAACTCATTTTCATATGAAAGGTTTTTCTTGAGGACTCGTTTTAAAACAGAAGCACAAAGTAGCTCAGAAATGGCCTATTCGGCTACAACAAAGCATCTTCCAACTGCTCTGTCTGCTGCTGCTAACAGCTGCCATGTCTGCCAAGATATTTCAACCCATCTCCGTCTGGAACATCCTCCAGGTTTCTGGTGGATAGCCCCTTCTCCTTCTGCCTTTTGGCACTTACAGCTGTATTGTAATGTGGGGGTGTGCATGATGGTCCATTCCAACCACATGACACAACCACATCTGACTCCTTATCCTGCTGTTCTTTTGACTTCCTTGTTTGTCGTCATATCACAGTGGAATTTTTGTTTACCACCATGCAGATACATGTATGTTGTAAGAGTTTGCAAAACAATTGGCAGGTTGCCTAGAAATTACATAATGTTGTCTATGGTTGTGTGGAAAACCTGAATAGCAAATGGCCAATTAAGACTAGTGGAGGTCACAAATGGTGCAGAGGTGATAAATAGTCTGACACAAATGGTGGCAATTTGTCGCTAGCCACTGTTGAGTCAGTAATATTGAGGCCACCAACGTACTATGGGATAACTGGAGTGCTGCTCAGGCTAAATGTACAGTAGTACTTAACCCATGCTAACCTTGACTAGTTGCCACTAATCATGACTACATGTATTCCACGTTGTACCATTGATGTAGCTGTTCACACTATTTGTCACTATTCACACCTATTCACTTTCCTTGTACAACATCAAAAGAGAGGCAAGATGTTTTGTTTCTAATTTTATATGCATAATAAGTCGACCTAGAGATCATTAATGCAGTGAAATTTGAATTTTGTATTGAGTTTCATTTCAAATACTAGATTCTTCATTTGAGGGGTGGAACTTTGAAGGGAAGGATGAAAACAATCTTGGCAATTATCAGGTGGGGATCTAGGATAAATGGTGACGATGTCTGAAACAACCAGCGTTGAATGCACAGGCTTCTAGAGGGGTCTTGGGGCAATACTCTCACAGGAAATGTTTTGGATTTTAACTCTGTCAAGTCCCCTTTATTGGGTTTCTGTGTCATTCTGAAAAATCTGACCGATTCCTGTAAAACAGTGGAGACCAATATGGATCCGCACCTGGTAATCCCATTGAAATGTAAACGTATAGATGCGAGTTTGAGTTATGAGTATTTTTGTTTTCGCAGTATGAAATTATAGATGCTTTTCTTAATCGTACATTGACATCCCGACTTGGAATCCGCATGTTGGCTGAACATCACCTCGCTCTGAGCATTGATAAGGTAAACTGGTGGAAATCTTTTGGAATTGCATCCATTAAACTATCAACTAGTAGGTGTTAAGGATAAACAGAAAACCTTAAAAAGTGTGGAACAGTCTATTACATCCATTACAAACAATGTGACAAACTTAAAGTAGAATATGTTGGCAAAACTTCTAGTGTATTAGAAACTAAAGTGAAGGAACATCTGTCAAGGAATTTGTCAGCTGTTCATGAACATTGCTAGCTCACGGAACATTCAGTGGGTTCTAGCAAAACAAAAGTTCTTGCCACGGAAAGCAACATGTTCAAACGTCACATAAGGGAGACAATTGAGATCTGATTATGAAAGCCCTCTTTGAACAGAGACAATGGCTTTGAATTAGCCAACATCTGTGACACCATTTTAGCCCCTTCAAGACCATAATGAACATCATATAACGCTTCTTCACACTTATTGTGGCTGGTGAAGTTTGCTGGAACTGAATGAAATATTCCACTTTTAATAACATTTTTAATTGCACTCTGAGAACAGGAATTTTTTCTTTTATATTTTATTCATGATTCCAGAGTAGCAACACAATATTTTTTATTCTAAAATTGCTGATATGTTAGTTGCAATATTTTACAGTTCTTTATGTTGTCCTCCAGGTAATTTACCATTCCTACATATGTCATAAAATAATTTCCATGCATTTTTAACAATCTTGACAAAATAGCTGGTGGTGTTATATTGAGTAAGCAGACATTAGAGAGTTTTCACGTGATCAGTATTTACAGCAGAAGCCATTCTAAGCTTAAGAGACAACTTACATGTAGTTTGTATATGACCATTTCCAATGTCCAGGAAAATCTCAGCTCTTGATTTAATTTAGAAAATTATCCTGGTCAAAGTAAACATGTCCTCTCTATTAATCAAACTTGAATGCCAAATAACTATTTTCATTTTCATTTACAGCCAAACTACATTGGGATTATTTGTACTCACCTTAACCTTAGACAAATTGTTGAGAGATCTGCTGATTTTGCCAGGTAAAATTAATTTGTAACTGTCATTTTCTTTGTTAATTTCTGTGGTGACGCTATCACTGCCCGATGTCTATGTCTTTTGGGTCAATGGGCAAGTATTTCTTTTTGCGCTGGCATATACATGTACTTTGCCTTGGCACTCTACAGAAGTTGCAAATTTTGAATTTCAGTGCTGGCTTTCCAAAAAAAAACAAACAAACAAACAATACAGGGCTTATGACCATTTCCATGAAAACAATCTGCATAGCAAAATCCTGACTAAGAAAGAATCAATCACAATGCTTGGATTTACCTTAAGACTACCTTACCATATAGTAATACTAAGTTAATATTAGGTACTTTTGTATCTTTTTCTCCTCATCAGTAGAAAGAAAACTGGTAGGAGTGAGACTCTGCGGAAGTAGTATATTTAACAAATAGATTGCATGTTGCTTGGCATCTGTTCAGTAACAGATCACAGAGGACATCAAAATGTGGTCAACACAAAAGTGGCACACGAGGCAATAGCCAAGTGTGTCACTGATGTTCTTACTACGATATGACCTCTTCTGTGATCTGTTACAGAACAGATACATGGTAACAATTGGAATCTACTTGTTTTTTTATAATAAAGAAACACAAAGAATGCTAATGACATCATCTATGTGTCTGTCCTCCAATCGTAAAGTGAGAATAATTTAACTTATTATTTAATACCCTATGGTTAAGTGGCAGAATACTATGGTAATTATTGTAGTAGGCATCTTCAAAGGAGTTAATTTCTCTTTTTCAGGCAAGTCTGTGAACACACATATGGTGTAGCTCCAGGCCTTATTGTTAATGGCCACACAAAAGCAGTCTTCCCTTACATTCCTGCGCCATTGGAGTACATTCTCCAGGAACTTCTGAAAAATGCCATGAGGTAAATTAATGAATCTTTGACTTCTAAAGACATTTTCCCAACCTTGTCCATTCAGGTGCATGAAACATTGCTTTCTACCACTCTCTCATGACCGAGTGGAAAGAGTAAAATGGAAAGATCCAGTAAACCCCATATATAAGAACAAGTGGAATTAGAACATCAGGCTGAAAGACTTGGCCAATAAAGTACCATATAATTAAGAACCAATTCAGCCTGATAGATAAAACATGTTCTTATATGAAAAGAAAGAGGATGACTGAATAAGAAACCACTCATATTAAAGTACTATGGTATTTAAAATTTATTTTTTAGTGTATTTCTAAGTAATTTAACATTGTATGTTAATGACATCTTTAGTAATGTATGAAGAGTAGTATTTCTGAAACAAATTTTAAGAACATTTTCAGGCTGATATTGCACTAAGCACCTGGTAAATAAGAACTTGATCAGCCTGAACTCCGAAATCATAGGTTCTTATTTGTGATATGTGGTTGTTTGCTGTATTCTCATTCAAAATTTTTTCATTTCAGAGCCAGTGTGGAACACCACCTTGACACGCCTCTCGAGGTGCCAAATATTGTCGTCACCTTGTGCAGTAATGACACAGAATTCTTTGTCAGGTAACAACAACTATAGTGGACTACATCTTCTTACACAACAAACTCACATGCACTCAGTCACTCAACCTTGCCTAGTCTTTGCAGCACATAAGGCAAATGAACACCAGCTAGTTTTTTTTTTTTTGAAAAATGAAAAAAGGCACAAAAAAAATATATTTCCAGAGTTTATGAAATGACGTCTTTATGAACTTCAGCTAAATGAAGAAAGTGAGCAAAACTTTTATTTTGTAACACGAAACTCGGGTTTCACCTTGACCTTTGTCCATATTTTAATCCATTAACCATCCCTACCATCGTTACATTAACATTAATTTTTATCCTTACGTCCTAAACTGTTATTAAGTACTGTATTTCACATTCAAACCATCGTTGAATGTTGGTTTCCTAATTTTTCTTGGTTTTTGAGCTTTTGGAAGTCATGTTCGTGAATTTTTCAAGCTTGTCTTTTGTAATCCGTGTCAGTCATCTCCATCCTCAACCATCTTTGTTCTTTTATAGCTTATTATTTTCTCTTTGGTGTTTTTCGATCTTTGTAGACTATTATTTTCAGGTTTCCTTTAATTTAAAGGTAATTTTGTGGAGGGACAAAATAACTGAAAATATCGCGACTGAGCTCCTTGAAAAACAGATGACACTGTTCCTTAAACTAGAAACTTTTTTTCTGTGTGAATACAAATGAGTAATTTTTTTTAATGCTTTTCATCGCAGGGTGTCTGATCGTGGAGGAGGCATTCCTGAATCCAAGCTCCAGGACATCTTTAAGTATTCATTTACCACCATGGGAGACCGTAGCACTATAAGACCCTCGGACAGTGAAAATATGTTTTCCGAAATGTGCGCTGGGCACCCAAACAATTCGCCCAGCGGGGGTCCCATGGCAGGCTGGGGCTTTGGCCTTCCTACGTCACGGGCGTATGCCACGTACCTCGGAGGGTCCCTTCAGCTGCACTCCATGGAGGGCCTGGGTACGGACGTGTATTTGCGACTGAGGCACATTGATGGGAAGAAAGAGAGCTTTCGAATTTGATATCAGAAGTTCAGTGAATGTGATTTGATCCAAGGGAGTCGGCTGTTACTGCTTCAAAGGGGCTGTGTTTCAGTTAAAAATTAGTTTTGCAAAGCTAAGAAATTTCTTTTCCAAAAAAAAAAAACCTAAAGCAGATTATTATAATATAAACCAATTGGGATGGTTGTATATCGGGAAGATTAGAAATAATTACAGTCTGTCAATTTAATTGTTTGACAGTCAGAATAGTTTGTTAACTTTTAACTGTTAGGATCCTAGTGTGTGACCATTCAAATGAAAAGCTACTGAGCAGTACTTTCGTGGTGCTGCTCATGTTTTAACATTGTACAAATTAGAATTTGGGAATTTTTTTAAATTTTGAACCCATTGTGTCACCCTTTGGAGTGAAAGGGTTCAGTTCTGTCCGTTTCGGGAAATAGAATTGTGATGTTGATTGTAAGGCTACTGTTAAACGTCTTGATCTGTCTCTGGCTCTCGCAAATCGTGGTTGATAATTTAAAAAAAGTTGTAACTTGTAACTCCTTCAGTTTTGAAGAAGGACTTAGCTAACTGAGGGAAATAAGTACCGGGTTATTTTTAATAATTATACAAAAGTACGTATTCGCAGTTTGGGGAACAAAACCGTTGTCAAAGCATCCGAGCAGTTTTCTTTTCTTATTGTTCAATCAGAAGCGAGAGTTGTCACGTGGCTTTGTGTTACGTCATGTTGCTTAGCAACACCTGCTGAAAATGTGTTTTTTTTTAGGGGGGGAGGGGGCGAGGACTTCCTTCGGGTATTTGAAGGTGGTGGGGGTCACCAGAACAAGCGAAGAAACTAAATTGGAAACAACAGTATAGTAAGTAAAGCAAAGGTTTAATTTCACGAGATTGACACTTTAGGGGTAAACAGACTTGCCACTGATAAACTCGTCGCCCTCAATGAACAAAATGTTTCACTTTTGCCATAGACCCTCTGGACGTAGTGGGCCGGCAGTTGATAATACTAATAACAAAGTTAAAATATGAAATAAAAATAATAAGGTGATTTTATTTTGATAAAAACGAAATCAAGGTCAGTAAATATTGAAGTTCCTGCTCAAAGATACTTGAAATTATTTTGTCCCAAACGGAAGGAACTACGTTTTGAAAAGTGCAAACAATGCTAAACCATTTAGCCATATATGCTGATCGTTATTTTTAAAAGTTTGTTGATTTCTCGCCTAATGCAAATAGTAACCTGAGGAAAACTTATATTGGACACATGATAATTCGTAACCGATAGTGGAAAGTATTGCAAATTGTAATGTTAATCAATTTTTAAAGACTATTTAATCGTCTGGCTTAAGTGAGTAATTATTTAATTCCAAGAAAATTAGGTAAAAGGTTAAGCGAGCCCCATACTAATAGTTATATTTTAAGCTCAAATGGAAAGTTAAACTACAGTTTACTCTTAATTTATTAACTAAAAGAATTGAGACACTATTAATTAAAGATAATTTTCAATAATTTTATGTACGATGTGTAATGTTTCGAGAAGTGTCATTCAAGCGACATGCGCGTGATAGTCACGTGAAGTACTTGACGGTCAAGAAAGATATGTCCGGCGTCCGTGACCAATGTCAGGTTGTCTTAATACCATCCTAGGCCCTAGGCGTCCTCGACTCTAACGTCGCCCATGGCAAGAGAGATTAGGGTACAAACCTCTTTTTAAGGCTAAGAGAAGTTCTTCTTGGTTGCTTTCCCACGCACTGTCCTCGTTGCTATAAATTACAGAGATCCGAAAAAGAAATAAAAGTGAAGAAGAAACAGGGCACCAATGCGCGATATGTTTGTTATGCAGAGGGAGTTGTTCCCATGCCCCCTCCCGCACCAAGCCGAAACGAACCATCCTAAATATATTTGACTACGAGCACTCTGGTTTTGTTCGTAAATTCCCCCGCGCCATTTAAACAATGAAATTTATGTAAAGAAGGAAAAGAAACTTTCTTTTTCCGTCTTTCCACGTCAGCGCTTCTCGCTGCTTAATCGTTCTTCTTTTGCTTCGCATTTATGTACATTTATATTTATGTATTCGCGTTCCACGCTAGTAATAGAAAGAGACTGACTACTCGCAGTTTAAAATAAACTAATAAATTGCGCGACGACATAGCATTTCATCATTTTTAAGGGCGTGTCTGTTTCATTTAAATTCTTATACATGGTGTTGATTAATGAATTAAACAGCCGCTTAACCACTCCCTTAAAATTCATTTATACCGTTTCGCTGAACAGAGTTCTGGGAACTTAGCTTAAACAAATGCCTTAAAACCTGGGTTTCTGTAACAGTGGACATAACAAAACTATTAGCTGGAGATCAGATATATTGGGTAGAGTTTCCATAGCTGTTTTTAATTTTGCTGGCCAAGCTTGGGCCAACATTAACAAAAAAAA
Source organism: Orbicella faveolata (assembly GCF_042242905.1). NCBI lineage: Eukaryota > Metazoa > Cnidaria > Anthozoa > Scleractinia > Merulinidae > Orbicella > Orbicella faveolata. The sequence goes on from NW_028301577.1 coordinate 8,438,796, forward strand.
ATCTGATCGGCGATGTCATCATTAGCAGGTCTATCAGTCTTGTTATTCCTTACTATTCTTTGAGGTGTGGTATGTCCCTTTGCCTTCCTCTTAATTAAATTACCAATTATCTTCGATGTAGCCTTCAAGTTATTTTCACACAAGTCAAATTTTTTACAGAAGTAGGCTTTCTTATTAATGTTTTTGAGATGGTTTAATCTATTTGCAGTGAATAGTTTTTAAATTCACCAATTTTGACTGGGTCTTTAGATAGGTAGTGGGCCTTGTACATAGCATGTTTAGTTTTAATGGATTTCAGTATTCCCATTGAGATCCAAGGTTTTTGTGATTGCTTTTGTTTGCTTCTAGACGCTTGTTTTAGGCGTGCATGCTTATTTACAATTGATTTAAGTGTATCAATAGTTCTATCTGTTGCTTCATGCAAATTATTACTTTGACCAAAGATGACATCCCAATCAACAACACGGATATCCTGAAGATATGTTTCAGGGTTAAACTTGCTGTAGTCTCTGAAGTAAAATTGCCCATTTTGTTTTTTAAGTGATGTTTCAACTGTGCAGAAAATTGGTAAATGATCTATAACCCCAGAGATCGGCCTATTAACTTTATCGGTATAGATATGATGACTAGTGATTCTAGTAGGTTTTGTTATTCGTGGTAATAGATTATGGGAGCAAAGCATGTCAGGGTATCTACCTGTTTGCAGGTGTGTGTGATGTTTTAAAACATCAATATTCATATCCCCCAATATATATACTTCATATTTGTTCATATTTAATTGTTCAAGGAATTCGTCAAGTATCATTGTAAATTCATCCACATTTGTAGATGGGTGCTTATAAATGCAGCCAATCATAATACCGTAAAAATTCTCGAATTAGCGCCCGGGACGCTTATTTCAAATTTAGGAGAAGACGAGGGGCGCTTAATCGAGGGGCGCTTATTTAATTTATCCCAAATCGTGGCCTGACATGATCATTTTGTATGACATCATCTGCGCTTAAACAACAACCTAAGCTGCTTAATGACATAACAAGCTGATCCTAAAGTTGAAATCGCGGCACCGTTATTACTTAACGTGTTCAACGTGTTTGCTTAACGAGTTCACAAACTGAAACAATGTACAAATCTACATGACGAAAACTATACATCCTTTGTTGTCTCGTTACTCGTCCACAGAATGGGAGGTGGGGAAGAGGAGGGGGGTGCTTTTTCGAGGGGGGGGGGGCGCTTATTTTAAATTTCGGCCGATAGGAGGGGCGCTTGTTCGAGGATTTACGGTATACTTCTTATTATTACAAGGGTCAATTTCAGCCCAATATGACTCAACTGATTTTAGATCTATTTTCAGTTCAGGCCTGGGAATAGTTTTAGGAGTATCTTTAGTATAAATAACTGTGCCTCCTGCAAGGGTTGGTGAACCAGCATGAAAAAATTGTAATTGGGTAGGTCTAATTGGTACACGATCCCTATTTTTCCTAACGAGAGGTTTTTGGGTTTTACGTGTCCGGCTTTGGCGCATGTAGGACGTTACTTGATGTATCTGTTATCCACTTTGTTGCAAGCTTACTGTCACAATTAAAACATATCTTGGGCCTGGCTGACCAACGCGCCTATGCCTCTACCTTTGAGTGTGTTCGGTGTGTCTACTACTACTTCTACTTAGCTTCTTTGTGCCTCGTGGCACATAAGGCCTCCACAGAATGCCTCCAATTTTCTCTGTTGGCTGCAGCAGCTCTTGCCTCATCCCATGTACGCCATCCTGCGCTGTTCCTCTCTCTCTCAACTGTTCTTCGCCAGGTGGTCTTAGGCCTTCCTCTCTTCCTTTTTCCTTCAGGTGTCCATGATAGGGCTATGTTGGTATGGCTGTTTCTGTTTTGTCGTAGGACATGCCCTATCATCTTCCATCTTCTCCTCTTAACCTCTTCACTAAGGAACTTCGTCTCTGCCTTCTCAAGGAGCTCTCTAGTGGTAACGTGATCATGCCAATTTATTTTGAAGAAGAAATCGCGAAGAAATCGCGATCACTGAACCAACAATTGGCCAGGTAAAAGTAGCAATTGAGCGTTTAAAGAATGGGGTGTTCGGTGTGTAGTGAAGGCAAAATAGGACCCATTAGGTAGCGATAGATCATCCTCCCTTGATAGTGAAAATATGACTAACGAACGCGAGGATAGAAATGGTTCGGACAATGGACAACTCTAATTTGAAAACGTGCGGTATTGAGAAAACATTTCCTGCTCTTTTAGAATCAATAATACTTCTTTAAAACTGAACTTTGGGCCCCGTCCACATTACGCTGGAGGAATTTGAAAACGGAGGTTTCACTCTACGCCGGAGGAATTTAAAAACGCAACTATCACCGTTCATTTTGGAGCAGTGTGTTTGAGGAAAACTCTGTCAGTGAAATCACATGACCATCGTGACGCCATCATTTCCTAAAAGCCGTCCACAAGAAAACGAAAAGCCGGCGTTTTCAAATTCCTCCGGTTTGAAGAGCGCTTTCGAAAAGCTGCGTTTTCATATTAGTGTGGACGGTAAGCCTAACCGAAGAAAACTGCGTTTTCAAATTCCTCCGGCGTAGTGTGGATGGGGCGATACTCTTTACGTTTATAATGATATCTTCAGTTAATGACAGCCACGGTTCTCAGTTCTGACCGTTTTCGATTTGGCCTTCCACCTTGTAGAAAAGAGCTGTTAAATTTTAAAGGAGTTTTCGCGCTGAAAGAACTTTCTCGAATACAGTGATCACCCGAAATAGCAGTCAAGCGAAATTTTGTCATTCTGAAAGCGACATCATTAACTATTCCATCTTTCAGTCAAACTCACATTAATTTTTTTTTTATCATCCTGCTAATCAGAACTTTCCCTTTTCAGGTTTATGTCTTAGCTGAAAAATCTTCTCCCTTCTTTTATCTTTTGTTCAATCTATTCAAAAGAACCAAAAGTAAAGAAACTTTTTGCGGCATCCTGCCAAATATATGGCGTAAATAAATGTTTCAAATTGGAAATCCCTCAAAATCTTCTTCCTGTTTCTTACTTCTTCCGGTCCTCTTTACACCTACTGCAAGCTGTTTTCGCTGTTGTTGAACCTTTGTAACAATTAGGTCCATTAGCTTCCTTTTCAGTCAGTAGAAGGTTACTAATATCTTATCCAAACGACAAAGTCTGCTTATTAACCACTTTGCTAAAAACATATATTGTTTTCTTTGAAGGCTACGAAACTCAGATGCCTGGTCTCTTATCTCTTTGCAGACCCCTCGATATCCGGTTCCTTGTCAGCTTTCGACGACCAATTTTCGCGATTACTCAACGTTTATGATACGAAATGATATGACGTAAAATATTAGCTGCCTTATCATTGGGGTGTAGCTATCAGTAAAGCTAGAAGCAATAAGCGCCAAAACCAACTGATAAGAAATTAAATATTGTTCTTTATTCTCATACTCTCGAAATGTCTTTCAAAAATTTTGACATGCAGATATCGATTCATAACACACAAAGCGCTGAATGGTTGAATTTTGCGGCTCCATTGTCTAACATAATTGAAGAGAAAAGTTCTTTTGTCATACGAAGCCGAAAGTGTTTTGGAAGCGATAGCTAAATTGCAATTCAGCACTTGAAAATTTCATGATACCGGCTGGCCTTTGATGAAACATTCCACATTTTTCCGTTGAGAAAGTTTGGGACGTTCCAGACAAAGGCCAAGACCTCTAGTGAGCCATAAATAACAATTTACGCCTACTTGCGCTGACGTAACAACAAATGTTTGAGTTCAATTGAATGACAATTAAGTTCGGTTCCGCCAAACAAAAGAGAATTTTGCACGTCATTAGAGTGCGAAAACTCGACTATCAACAGATGTGACGGTGGACAAGGAAAGCTTTCCCTGTTTCAGTTTTCGCTGGCCGACTTCTCGACATTCCTACTCCAGAAACGAGCACGCGCATCCAGTGTATTGTTCGCCATGGCATTCTCTCCTAGCGGAGACTTCTTCAGCCCCGGGGATCAAACCAGATTCGAGAATATGATGAAATTGTTGTTATTCCTGGAAGCAGAACTTCAGCTCAAGGAGGAGATTATAGATTTGTTGCTGGTTTGTATTGTACAGTTTTGATAGCATTTTTATCGTGTTTATTGAAAAGCAGCCAAAGTACACAATCGAATATGCGGTTTGATTGAGTTCGCATTGAAAACCTTTCTCTGTTGGTATCACGATGCTCAAGCCATGATATTCTAATGTTATATTATCATGGACATGCTGCATGGACGGAAATCAGAATTTCATTTATTCTTTCTTGAATAGAAGAAGTCTGACCGCAATTGATCGCCTTCTCCGAAGTGACTCCACTCGCCTTTCACGCGGTGTCTCGTCACGTAAGCTTATTTCAACAAGTCGTAGCATGATCGCTTCTCATAGACGAACGAATTTATGTAAACTTCGCGAAATCACACAACCCGATGCATTCATAATTTATTTATTAACTCTGTCTTGAATGTACTCGCCGCGGAAAGCAGCGAAATTTAGATCTGATCATTCGACATCGACTTGAAAATCTTGATTGGATCAATCGCCAGTGAGTCGAAAATATCGAGGAGGGTTGGTATCTTAATTGTAGTCTTGCGATAGTGGTTTATTCGATTTGTTATTTTTTTCACCAGCGCGGGAAGCCGCACGCAAGTTGTTCGCATCTGACGACAAATGCTTACTTACTGTTATGGACTCGGACAAATACGTGTTCCCTGGGTGGTCAATAATTACGGATGTTCGCCTGGAAGTTCCCTTTAACAAGATTTGGGAACATTAGTTTTCCGTTCAAGATAGCGAAAACATTCATGTATAAAAATACCACGCTATATTAAAACGCAATCAATATTCGATGAAGGAAACGTAGACAATGTTGGGCATACTTTTTGTTCCTACTTCAGTTAGACCGCGAGCAGATAATGACTTGTGATCTTCAATTCAGGAAAACCGTAAAAACTTTGATCAGTGTATCGCTCTGCGTTTAGAATTCCACAGATTTTAAGGTTTCCAAAAAAAATATTTGTCTCTCTAAAAGAGGAACGCGCTCTAGATATCGCCTTGAATTGCCATTATATTGGAGAGTATTCGAAATTATTTCAACGATATTATTAGTCGACCCGATGTGTCATCAAAGCGTTCTCGACTAAAGGTCATTATTTTGCCTTCATCTCTCTCTGTTTTATTCCACGTGAAAAGATAACTGTGTCACAAATTTCGAACTAAACAACACACGAAAAGCCTTATTTGCCGGTCACAAAAAAATTACTGAAACAAAAGATTTTAAAACCACTCTTTGATCCCCGTTGATTCTTTAAAATTGTACACATATTTTGACCCCAAGGACGTCTGTGGCGGCACGGTTTTGCTATTTCCTTTTTGTTCCAGACAAGTGGACTTTTGATCTTCATCAAATCAAGAAAATGACGTTTTGAATACTTTGAGTTATTCGGACAGCAGGGGGGTTTGGAAAAAATAAAACACGCATCACGTGCTGGACCGGTGTGTTTTCCAACATAACTAGCGTGTGATCAAATCGATTTCTTGTTGTTTTCAGAATGCAAAGAACCCGCTTGTCATCTCATGCGAGAAGAGACTGTGCTACCTTAAATAAAATCTGCGTTGGTTTCACTCGAGTGCGTTTGGTGATCCTTTCAACCGTGAATCACTTAGGAGTCATTCAGCTACGTTTAGACCCATTTGTTGCTGTCTTTTTTGAATACAATTCTTATTGATTGATTGATTCACGGCTTTAGAGTTAATCCGTTTTTGTCTGAAGACTTCAAGCGTTCTGTTTTTTATTGAATCGTACTGATCGCTTGGATGCGTTCGCCATCTGTCTAATCAAGCAAAGGTTATATGCTAAAACGTTTTTTATTTATTCAGCTTAAGTGGGTATTTAAGATATTTTCGTTTCATTATTGAAGTATGGCTAACGATTGGAAATGTGAATAATGTCAATCTCCATCAACTCACATGACAAACAGAGGACATCGACTTCTTGATTTAAAATTGGTCCGCACTGCGTACATGTGTGCTTCGCGTCCCACGGCGTTGATTAATTTTGACAGCTTTCTTTAGGGAAGGGGAGGGGAGAGTGCTCATTGGAAACGGGCCTCTTTATCCGTATAGGGTGCTGCTTTTATTTGTTAGTTCGTATAGTCTTTTTGGTTGGTAAGTTATTTTATCTGGAATGTTTTAAAGGCCGAACACAAATCATTGTGCTGTATGAATATTATCACTAGTTCCTACTGTACTATGGAAGGCGCGGTGGCCTCGTGGTTAGTGCGCTCGTTCCCGGAGAGAGCGGTCCGGGTTCGAGCCCTGGCTGGGGACATTGTGTTGTGTTCTTGGGCAAGACACTTAACTCTCACAGTGCCCCTCTCCACCCAGGAGTATAAATGGGTACCGGCGAATTGTTGGGGAAACCTAACAAATTGCGGGGGAGTGACCTGCGATGGACTAGCATCCCGTCCAGGGGGGATAGAAATACTCCTAGTCGCTTCATGCTACAGAAACCGGGATAAGCTCCGGCAGCTATGAGCCATTCGGCTCCAAGGCTTCACACTTTCTTTTGTACTGAGTTTAGGTTAGTTTTGAATTAAAGAAGGAAGTTTACATTGCAAACGAGTTTAAAACATGCACCGAAGACAGGAGTCTCGGCCAAGGATATCTTTAATGGCAAATTTATCGACTATTTGTCCCTTGATCTCCAGGAAGACGAAAAAAATCAGGATATTCTCAATGAAAAACTGGGTCAGCTAAACCGTAAAGAACAACACGACCCGGTCCTAGCCCTGGGGCGAGACAACGTCTACGAGGAGGAACTATGGGAAGAACATTTCGAAGCGTGGGAGTCTGGTAAGGACGCCTCGTTTGATCACGTGGTTAAGAGCAATGCCAGTCAGCTGTGCGCAGTCGCTGCCATGAGGACAATAGAAATGGCGCAAGCGCAGCACCGGAAGTACATTAAGACTTACAGATCCCTTGAGAAAACTGGGAAGAGTTACAAGAAGGTAAGTACTCGGGAGACCCTGAATGACAGTCGGGTTGTTTCGTTCAGGCGTTGAGTTCCATTTCGTTTTGCCAATTCAATTCTCGCTTTCTTAAAGCTGTCACATTCACAAGGTTACGCATTCACAAGGTTAGACTGAGTTTTGTCTGTTTAGTGGGAAGAAGAAACAAAACTACTTCGTGCAGTGTAGCATTCTGACGAAAAATGTTCCGACTCTCAATAATGGACAGTTCTCTCCATAAGACGCGCCTGCAGGGAATCATGGTAGTTGCATTCATCAAAACAAATGTCCAGTCCAAGATAAAGAATACAACTACCATGATTCCCTGCGGGCATATCTCATAGAGGAAATTGGCCATTAGGTAATCACTCAACGAAAAGAGCTGTAGGGATGTTACAGTTCACCTTTGTAACTATCTTACAACCCACTTTCATTTTTATATTAACGAAATTTGCAGAATGCGGGTTTTCTAGATACTACTGATGATGTTCCTCGAAGTGCAAGTCATCATGAAACGACGGAACTGTAATCCGGTGCCACTGCGGTTACGCTGTCTGCAACTCTTGGTTTTCGCGGTACTTAAGCTTAATTTCAGATACCACTAAGAAGTTAACATATGCATCTTGAAATGTTATCCAAATCGTCTAAAACAGCAAAGCACTAACGTATTGTTGTTGGATAACATTTCTTGCAGTTGAAGCAGCAGTTGACTGCTAAAGAACCCAGGGTCGCGGCACAGGAAGCGAATCGGGAGACTGGATCCGAGTGGGAAATTCGGCAACTTGAAATGAAGATCGGAGAATTGCATCTCCAGATCGACTCCGAACGACAGCGAAACGAAGATTTGGAACGAAAAGTCGAAGAACTGAGCACAACGATCAACAAGGAACGAAGAAAGTGTAGAAAGATCATCGAGACGCTTGCTAATGAAGTGGAAAGGCTCACTAATTTAGTGAAAGCACAGGGACGCAATGGACATCATTTGAATGGGTTGAAAATGAACCACGATAGACAGGAAAACAACAAAATGCCAACATCGAATAATCATATGAAGACGTTTCCTATATCCAACAATGGCGAGATGAAACAGTTCTGCGTGTTATAGAAGAAATCCCTGTAGATAGATATAAAGAGCGTCCTGCAAACTGGAGCTTTGTACAAACAATTTTCTTCGCACATCATTTACCTCAAACTTCATCGAGTACGTTTTGTAAAGTGACTGTCACACGGGCACAGAAAACCCATTGAACTTCATATTTATGTTGTACAGGATTGTTGTGACTGAAAGCATTCAATTCATCGAAGGTTTGCTGTTTCTGTAACCATTTTTTCAGAGTGATATTATTCATTATGAAGAGACAAAGTTTTAAAAATGATGTACAAGCTTATAACAACCGGTTTGAAGAACGGAAGCCATTGTTATCTTGTTGTGATCAGTGAACTGACCTTACCGGTAGACTGCTTATAATATATTTGATGGTTTGATCTGAATACCGACTCAAAACATAATCCACTCACGCCCCGTCCACACTACGCCGGAGAAATTTGAAAACGGAGTTTCCACTCTGAAAACGCATCAAATGTTCTCCGTCCACACCACTACGCTGGAGAAATTTTGAAAACACAACAATCACCGGTCATTTTGGATTTATGTTTCAGGAAAACTCGAGCAGGGAAATCGCATGGTTATCGTGATTTCACTCTTTTCGAAAAGCCCCGTTTTCAAAATGTTTTCAGTCCACGCTAAAACGCAAAGCCGGTGTTCAAATTCCTCCGGTTTGAAGAGCCTTTCGAAAAGCTCTGTTTTCGTAACGGATTAGTGTGGACGGTAGGCCTAACCGTAGAAATTAAGCTGCGTTTTCAAATTTCTTTGAAAAGGTGTAGATGGGGCCTCAGTGAGAATAGTAGTAGAATTTGTATGAGCAAGTTTGGAAGTAAACAGTTTATCCACTATTCTAACAAAACACTTGAGAATATTTTGAACAATTTGCCTCTTAACAACCCAGTGGCCAAAAAACTGCCGGAAAGCAACGCGTTCGACGCATTTTTACTTCAGAGCTGCCGACAGATCACAACAACCGAATATTACCGATTTGTATTCGTCGTATCGTCGAGTGGCACTCGGCTCCAGTCGTCTACAGTCGTGATAATCATTGCCAACAAACCATTGGTCGATGTTTGAATTCGGTCGCGTTTTTTAAAACGTTTGGAAAACGCGTCTCGTTTCGTGCAAACTTTTACGTGGTGAATAAAGTGAAACAGTTGTTGAAACTATACCGTTGTCTGAAGTCCCCTGTTTGGTTAACTTGTTAGTGTTTTTTTCAGTTTCCTTCTTTCACATTAAACAATAAAATTGTTTTAAATTTACCATTTTTGTTTAGGAATCTAATATCTGGCTCGATTATCCCTTGTTACTGTTAGAATCCATGTGCATCGGTCATTTAATGTGGTTTTCAGTTCAATCTTTCATTCTAGGAACCAAACTCTTGTGAGTAGCCTTCTAAACTGAAAGCTATCGAGTAATACAGCCGTTCGAATGAAAGCTATCAATCACTGTTCTTTTATGTGGAACTGGTATATTATACTTTATACCATGCCATAGAAAATACAGCCAATCAGAAGGCTGTTGTATATTCGACATTATTACATCCAACCCTCCCATCATGCGCCGCGGGGAAAGTCGCGTAAAGGGTCGTTTGTATGCCTAGAAAACACAAGTGACTCGTGGGATATTTCATGGTATACCACTCCAAAGCGTTGCATAACTAGTATGTACAATGTGGTTCAAGGTGGTGTGGTCAAGTCTTGACCTTTTAATGAAAGCTATCGAGCAATACTTCTATGTGGAGCTGTCTCTGAGTCTGTCAATATTCAAAGAAATGAAATCTGGGATAATTTGCCAAAATATAGGTACTTTTAAAAAGAAAAGGGCTAGGTTGTTTCGTCTTTCAAGTAGAGACATCACGGCCAAGCCCATCTAGGCGGGCTTATAATCGAAAGCGATATCCTTCAAAAGATAAATCTGAATATAAGCTCACGGCCTTATTTTCGTAGGGGTGGGCGAGAGAAAGACTTACCATCGGAACTTTACGGTATTTCTTCCAGTTCTTGACTGATTGCTTTACAGTTATTTTGATGCCCGCCCTGGGAGTTTAGTAGCCTGAATTTTAGTCTTCTATTGATTCCTAGACTCCCAAAAGGAGTGTTGGAATCAACTAGATGGCTGAAGTTAGACTGAGTCTAGCGCCACCTGCTTGCTTGGATTGTTTACTATGAATAACACGCTTATCACTCTTGGAGATTAAATGACCCCCTTAAATAACCCTTTTGGGTAAGACAACTTAACAAGTACTTTGATTGCGGTTTTGTACACGTTGTAAATCGGCAATTAATTACACGGAAAAGAAATTCCTGCTCTGGAAGTGTTCATTATTTCTAGCATTCATCGTACTCATTGTCTTCAATATGATTCTGTGAACGTCAAAAAAGTACAAATTATCCTATTTATGTCGAAGGCGTTGATTGGTCAACAGCCAAGCTCTGCGGGCGGCAGGTGGCGCGATAATTAAAACTAGAGTAATTCTGATTGGCTGGTGATGAAGAAGTCAAATTAGTGTACCTTTTTCAGCGATGTTTTGCTTATTATGTTCGTTTGAGAGTGTTTGATTACATTCTGTGCTTGAATTTCAAATGGAACGTAAAAGCGAAGGGCAAATTTTGGTGAATGAAATTATCTCTCAGCTAAAAACTAAGGAGGTAAGAATATTCGTTTCATTGAAAAGATTTCCCAAAACGTTTTCAAACAAATGCTAAAAAAGTGTTTATTAAAAGAGGCTTAGATTCGTTCGCTCATTACAAGTGCAAGCGTCTTAAGTTTAGCGTGAAGGTAATAGATACGTTCAAAAACCTTAAGTTGAACCACCAGTCTTCTTGTAAACAAGAATGTAGTTGAAATTTGTGCTGATTATTACAGTTTTGAAACAGTGATTTTCTTACTCAATTAGTGCCTATTTAGTGTTATTTTTTCAGTCGCCAGGTCAACAATTATATCTACAAGGGACTTCCTGAGAACAACTTCAACTAAAATGATCGACTTTTTGTTTCTTCTTGATTCGACCTGGATTTTTTGAACCTTTCTTGACATAACTACCTCACAACACCAAGTAGACACTAATTGAAAGAACTCCTTCATCGACAAGATAGAAATATCGCTATGAATTATTTACACGTCGTCCTATTGTGAAGTCTTTGATCTGAACCACTTTTATTTGGATAACAATCTGATGTACTTGTTACAACATGACGTCAAGATTTTGCGTCGGTATTACTAAAGAAGTCCAACTCTTTCTTTTAAGGTCGAAAAGCAAACGAGAGAAATGAGAAAGAGAATACGCGAGATTGTTGTTGTTGTTGTTGTTGTTGTTGTTGTTGTTAAAACATTCCATATTGATTTTTGTCTATCCACACTGAAAGAAAAGAAAGTTAGATGCGAAAACTTGTTTGGTTGTACAACGGGGTCTCCCGTTTCCCATTTTAACCGTTCAGTGCAACTCCTTGCATCCTGTTGTTGTTGCTGTTGTTATTGTTGTCGTTACTGCTGCTGCTGCTATCGTTGTTGTGGCTGGGAAGAGCAGTCAATTCCACGAGCACTTTCGATCATGGCTCAGTTAAACACGTGTTTAAAATGCCATACTTGTAGGAGTTCACAGCTAGAGGAGCACACAGTCCCATTGGCTCTCGTCCAACCAGCGGTCGCGATGGTGCCAGTCCTTCCTCTCTTGCCCAGGTACAACCGAGAGAGAAGATAAAGGCGACGTTCGTGTTCCCATTGGCTGAGATATACCAATGTCCCGTATGCAAAGACGTGCTCCGATACCCCGTGCAGTTTGAAGAGTGCGGTCACAGAGTTTGTTCGTCATGTTTTCCTTCGCTGCTGAGGTGAGGTTATTTCACGTTTGTAATTCTCTTTGCTGACCTACATAGAAAGTTAGAGGGTGTGCTTTCAGAGACGGAAATAGCAATGCTAACAGGAATATAACTTCGATTAGGGGTTAAGGGACAATTTTGATCCACTTAACTATACTATTACTATATCTATACCGAGAAAATACGAGTGACTTGTGGGATGTTACATGGTACACCAAACAAAAGCGTTGGGTAACTGGGGGATATACAGGTGTCGAATACGTGCCCACATGCAACTGGCTTCGATGCTCAATCTATTTTTCATTGCTGTTTTGCTTACAGAGTTGAACCGCGATGCCCAATCGATCAGATTCAGATTAACAAAGAAGCTGTGAGTTATATAATTGAGTTTCATATATCCTTAGTCTTAGACCCGAACGGTACTCTAATCAAAGTACTGAATGATGCGTTTCTTAGGTACGTTAATGCTTTCGAAGCAAATAGGAGGTATAGGTAGTTATAGAAGGTCTCAGTTTATGCAATGACAGTTGTTGAGTTTCAAACTGCAATTCCTTAGTTTTATCATGAAGAAAATTACTTCACTGTGATTGGCTGAGGGCAGGCTGATTTATCGTTAATTTTTCGTTTGCACTCCGAAAACATTGCCCTTCTAGGCCGGGTCAAAGTTGATCTTGCATAATTATTCATAACCCTTATTGAATAATCAAATGTGCAAATATCCCTCTTTCTTTGAGTTTCCCTCAGTCATTCGATCACAGTGGGTTTTGCCGAGTTAAATCTCACTTCATTGATACAAATTTTTGCTTTAAATCCTAGATCTAGACACTATGTGACACTTGCCTCGCCGAGAGTTGTCCCAGTTAGGCGAGACAAAACGTTTATATGAAGAAAAGTTGTTCCGCTTCTCAGGATTACCCTACCTGCCGAGGCGAGACAACTCGCCCACCCGTCCCCGAGACGGGTTCGCCGTCCTCATGTAAACATTTGGTTGAATTTTGCAAAGAATTAATTGAAAAATTAGCTCGGGAACGATTTTTCACCGGGAACGAGGTTGACAATACGTAATAAAATAGTTTCGTCTCTCTTTCCAGGCTTACGTAGACAAGGCGTTTAATCGGGAGATTTTAGAACTTGATGTGAAGTGTAACAATCACGAATGGGGCTGCAAATGGGAGGGAGAATTTCAAAATGCTAAGGTGAGTGAGAAGAATGCGACGAACTCAGTATACATTGTTACATGATTCTTTCTTCCGCAAAGGCGAAAGGGGATTTTTTCTGGTGGAGAGAATCAGCTGGACGATATGAGTGCAGGCGCAGGGTTACTTCGATTTTGCGCCTGCAGTCATCTCGCACAGCGGCTTTCTATAACGAACGTTTGGAACCTTTGTTGCGGAGGAGAGAGGTCACATGACAATGATGAAGTCCAATGATTAATACTTTTTTCCTGCTCCTTAGGAACACCAAGGTGAATGTGAGTTCGTGGACATGCTGTGTTCTTATGAATGCGGGGCCAAATTCCAGAAGAGGTTTTTCGAAAAGCATGTTAACAAAGACTGTCCCAAGAAGATCATCATCTGTCCTTACTGCGACGACCGGCATCTCAGGGAGGATAGAAAGGTTGGGCATTGTCCAAGTTAATTGAACATCCTAAGGTATGACGCTATGAAGTTACGAACGTAAGCCAACATTTAAGGCTATATAGCAGGCTTCATTAAATTATGGCTACCTTGCCGTAATGCGATTTCGTAACCAAGCCCTCCTTTGCTAACCTACGTTATTTTAAGGACTCGCCCGGCGAAGTATTATTAGGCCTTCGTATGATGTATGATGTCTATTTCAGACTCATCATGATGAGTATCCAAAACTGCCTGTGGCCTGCCCTAACAAATGTGAAAAGAAAATTGTTATCAACAGAGATCAGGTGAAGAGTGTTTTAGCTACATTGCTGTTGCTGCTGTTGTTACTGTTGTTGCTACAACGACAATGACTACAAAATTGACGTTGATAACAAGGTCGACGACGATGATGACGGTAATGAAGATGATGACGACAACAACGTTTACGATGACAAAAACGACGACGATGATGATAATTATCATATGATGATGATGACGACGACGACTATTATAGCGGTAATAACGATGATGACGACAACGACTTTGACAATGATGACTACAACTTTGACGACAACGGCGACGACGACGATGATAATAATGATTATGATGTGATGATGATGATGACCATGAAAATGCCATGATTTATGGTTGTCTCTGTGAACAATGATTTCCGGTCGATCGATTTTTTTTAATATGCCGTAATTTTTCTGTGCATGTAGAAATTTACCAATGACTTCATTGTGAATGTTTCAGCTTGATCGTCACGTTGCGGAAGAATGTCCTAAGACAAAGATAACCTGTGAATACGAAGACATTGGCTGCTCTCACAGAGTAAGTGAGCAAACTTAGAACAAATACTGGCGGGTAACAGGTCTGGCGAAGCACAGGTTGTAATTCATAGGTTCTAATTCTTAGAACCAATAGTTGTAATTTATGGGGATACAGATTATGTTTTTAGATACATTGACTGTCGCATCCTCCCGCGTCCTCTATAAAGGTTTCACATAGAATGTCTTGTGTAAGGTAGTCAGAAGTTTCCGGCGGTTCAGTTGGCGCATAAACCATCGGAAAAATAGCGCGGAAATACAAGAAAATAATGGCCAGAATATTCCGGGAACTATAGACTACGAGTAGTTGGTTTTAGTTCCTGAAACTTGGTTAATATTGACCGCTCTCACATGATTGCGCACTAGAAACTTAACTCCTCGCACGCTAGGAAAAGACTGCTCGTAGTCTGCAGAAACTGAAAAAAGCCACAGAATGTGATACATTTCGTTAAAAAATCAACTGCCTAGAGTTTGATACGAAACGTAAGACTGATTGTAGTAGACTAAAAGTGGCAAAATTCAGCAGCATTTCGCTCACTGAATGGAAACGTATTTTCGGCATAAGACTAAGCACTTCAGTAGAATTTGTTACCTTGTATTTTAGGGTCTTGTCCTTTGATTGCTCGATTCTGAGCAACACAAATGATAATGGTAGCCGAGTAAAGACGCCAACTCGTACAGGCCTTGCAGTTGCTTCATTTAACTTGCACGAGGCTTCGTGTCTTCCCCTAAACTCTCTCGATGGTCATAATTTTCCAGAATATAGACGACTTAAGAGGAGCGGACTGTGCCAGGAGTAGTTTAAATGTCTCGATCGCTCGCTTTCCACACATGTTTCATTCAGCTCTAAAAGTTAACACCTCGCCACTGGAGTGGATGATGTGGGCATTTCACTTTGATATACACGAAGTGATTGTTTAAAATGGCGGCAAAATTTTAGACGCGGTTAGTCACTTCTTGAGTTGAATGAAACAGGTGTGGGTGGCAAGCAGGCGTCAGGCGAGACAAAATTTTATCCCGAAATATTCCCTGTGCAATCTCCTCTAAGGTCGTCTATATTCTGTACAACAGCAATTAAGACAAACGAGAAAGGTTTAGGGGAATATCCGAAGAAACGCCTTGTGCAAATCTAATGAAAGAAGAGTTTACTTATTTACGCGGCCGCCACCATAAGACTACAGAATTTGTTGTTCAGAAACGAACAAGTTCACCTGCAGTTTCGCTAGAATATAAAAGGACAAGAAACAAATGAAAGGTAACAAATTTATTTTAGAGTTTATTTTTTTTATACCGAAAAGCTTTTCAGTTTCCTTCGAAGTTCCGAACGAAACTGTGTCGGTTTTAAATCTTCCCGACTTTTTTGCTGCTTTTCTTCTTCGCCAGTCGCTTTGGTCGCAGTACACTTACAAACATCGTCGAGCGATGGAGGCGGCTGTTTTCGCAGGTTAATAGGCGACAGATAAAAAAGACAACCATTTTGATGAGGGTGTTGCTTTTATGTTGCACTGAATTCTTAAAACAACGATCAAAATAGATGTATGAAAATCGGTAAGGAGAATAGACCTTAGCTTATCAGGGTTTTCGAAGCCATCTTGACGGGTAGTCAAAGCAATCAGAAATTACAGTGTTTGTATGGGAGTCCGGTGGCAATAACTTTTTCCAAAATTGAATTTTACACAATTTGTGAATCACAGCGTTAAAATACTAGGTAGAAGATTGTATTCACCAAGTTTGAAGGATGTAACTCGGCTAGAAGACGCTCAGATAATTTTTCGAATTTTCCATACATTTGTCCCTTTTTTTTCCCGCGAACCGCGTCTACCCAGTCAAATTTACTATTAATAGCAATCTTGAAAATAAACATTTTTTACGTTTTGTACAGTGCAGTCGAGAGAAACTGCCCAAACACCACAAGAGCGATTTGATTAATCACGTGAGGTTGCTCTACGGAGTGGTCATGGACCAGAAAACAGAACTGCAAGATATTAAGGCCAAGCTTAAAGAACAGACCGACACGAACCGTAAACAAGAACAGCGAATCGAGGACTTGGAACGAATCACCAACAGTCAGCTGGTATGGAGAATCGACGACTACCAACGGAAGTTTAAAGCGGCCAAGAGCGGGGAAATGGACACGATTTTTAGCCCGGAGTTCTATACAAGCAGGAATGGTTACCGGCTGATGGCCTCCGCATGTTTGAACGGGGATGGTAAGGGAAAGGGCACGCATTTATCTGTGTTTATCAGCGTGGTGCAAGGTGAGTGGTATTTACTACAGAATAGCATTTTAGAGAAGGCTTTGATAGGTTGAATTATAATAAAGTTTCCATATAACGCGCGCTCTGATTGGCTGAAAGTGCGTGCTTTATCAGAGAACAGAGCACGGGTTGATGACGGTAAGTTGGCTTTCAAATTTTTGCGTCGGAATTTTGACAAATTTGCGCCAAATTAAACATCCCCTGTGGTTCAGACAAACGCAATGGAAACGAGCTATTTGTCTGTAGTAAATATGGCTCACAGAGACCATTGTTAAAACTGTACTAAAATAACAAGTTTTGCTAGATTCCCGCCGACAAAACACGTAACGAAATAAACAAATTCTCAACCTAAACAGTGCTTCGATAAAAGACATTATATTTGTTACGAAGGCAGAAATTATACTTAAGAAGTAAAACAATGATAGAAAACAACAATTGAAGTGTCTCTGTTTATGATGAGAAGCTTTATTTTTGTAAAAATGCTCAATTGCTCAAACAACACTTACATGCAGTGTAGTAACGCTCGTTCTCCGGTCATCTCAGCGAAGTGAACCGACGAGTGCTCAGTGCAAAGCTTGCTCTGATATTCTCTTCTGTGCTCGGAGTGACGGGTGACGCCACTTTTGTTCGTTTGGAAAATAAAGTTTGGTTTGAAAATTCAGCCAAATGCGTGGGGAAATTATTAGATTCTTTATCATAAAACAAATAAAGAAGCCTCGAGTGTGCTCTGTTCTGTTGTAAAGCACTTAGGAAGCGGTAGAGCACTCAAGAAGTGGGGAAAAACACTCGACTTCGTCTCGTGTTTTCCCCTACACTTCTTTCGTGCTCTACCGCTTCCTGCGTGCTTTACAACTGAACAGAGCACAGTCGAGGCTTCTTTATTTGTTAAATAGAGCTCACTGCCGCGTGTCTATCATCATCATCATCATCATTATCATCATCATCATCATCATCATTGTCATCATCATCATCATCATCATCTTCATCATCGTCGTCGTCGTCATCATCATCATTCTCATTTCTCCATTCTCCACGTGGAGTGTTGGGCTGTAGGTTCTCTGCCTCCAGACTACCCTGTCCTCTGCAGTCGATGCTGCCTCTGCCTAGGTTCATCATCATCATCATCATCATTTATCTATTCTTCGAGAGGAGAATTGGGCTGTTCACTCTGCCTGCAGGCTACCCTGTCCTCTTCCGCAGGTTCTTAGTCCCGTCTCCTTAAAGGTTCTATAGCTTACAGTAAAGAAACACAGCAAAGCTTCCCGTAAGTTAAAAAAGTGAAAACATTTTGTCCGAGTTCAGACTGTAGTGTTTTAGAAACACTCATGAAGGTATATGGAAACTACTCAAGGTTTGCTTTTCCACAGCTTTTATCATTCGCTTGTGTCTGGGCAGAAACAAGGAGTTTTTTACTTTTTATGCACTTTTAACAAATATAGTTATTATTCGATGCATTTTCTCTTCTCCTTTTCATTGGCCGGGAACCCACCGCGTGATGTGCAAATAATTGCCTACAAATGATGGTCTGCTCATGCGCACCAGCAGTACCGTCTAAATGTGCTTTACTGCAAATAATACCTGTTCATGCGTAATTGTAACCACACACGTGTGTAGAAAATGGCAAATCGCTACCCTGAGTTGTCAGAGAGTGATTTAAAAATATGAAAACAAACTTGGTGATCGAAAGAGAAAACATTAAATTAGTGAACTCGGTTATCACAAAATACCGTGATTTGTCAGTGTCTCGCAGATAAATTATTTCCCTCAGCCTTCTTCTCTGGCAAATAATTGATCTGCTTGCCATTGACAAATCATGATATTTTGTGATAACCGAGTTCAATAAATGTTTATTTCTGCTGCGTGCAGACATCTACAAGCTATTTCTCTTCGCTCGTAAAATAGTCTGTCCGCAGGATACGTCAGAACAGCAGGTTTTACTAAGAATTTCACTTATTTGGCATGTCCGTTGTAAACTGAAAGCACACATATATCTCGCGAAAGAGGTTAAATAACTCGTCTTATTTCTCAAAATGACGTTTTTATCTGTAGATTTTATGATTTCGAATATTTCTAAGGTGAGTTCCCCGGTGCGCTTCAGATCATTTACATTAAAAGGAGCTACAAACCTAAAAATAACCTTGCTGTGTAAAAAAGGCTGTTAATTCATGGCTCATGACTTCTCCTTGTTATGCGCTCTTGACCGAACTTTGTAGACAAGGCATAGAAACGAAACTAGGAGGTCCAATAAGGAAGGCAGTTTTTCACCCGCAAAACTCTTTCCTGTCCTAGGGATATACGACCCGCTCTTAACCTGGCCGTTCAGTTATCGTACCACGTTTTATCTTTTGGATCAGAACGCAGACCTTGCCAAAAGAAAACACATCACGTTTTCAGTAAAACCGAACGTCTGTCCTGAAAACGAGCCGTTTCTTGGTCGACCCAAGACCAACAAAAACCCCAGCTTTGGCTCTGGGAAATTTGCTTCGCACGAGGACATCGAAAACGGAGAGTACGTCAAAGACAACACTATATTTATCAAAGTTTGCGTGGAAAATGATGGAATGAGTGAACCTTGATCTTCTTCCAGAGAAAGAATGGAACTTTCTTACGTCGTTCTATAACTCAGACGCAAGGGCTTCTGGGATTGTTTGGGTAATCTCTGATAAGTTCAAAACGGTTGCGACAGCACCTCTCCCCACTCTCCTCGCAGCTCGGGCAAGCCTTGGATCACTCTCCTTCAAAGATAAAGAAAGAATCAAGAATTTTAAGATCTCTCTCTCGCTGAAAGGGGTGTATCTAAATTTCAATGGAAGTCATCTGTTTTAACCTGATCGAAAACTCGCTTGCGTAAGTGATGGACTTTCTTCGATCATTGGCATAAGATTTACTCTATGTTTTAATTACAACGTTTCAAATGCTATTAACAAGTTGTCCCTCTTTCCAAAACGCTATGTCAATAAAAGAGAAATTCAAGATAATTTAGAGTTTCCCTTTGAGGCAAGTGTAACGTGTAATCCTACTGTACAAAAGAGTGACGAGCATTCGAATTCTCCTTACAATATTTATATATCGTCAAGCAAGAGGTGATGAGAATAAACAAAATGATCAATTAGGGAAACACTCTCATGATGTACCACCAGCAATCAGGAATTAAGGAATGCTAATTTAAGCTCCTTGCATTTTTTTGGAAACCATCTTGACAAGTTATAAGAGCCCTGCCATAAGTTACATTGTTGTGTGTAAGTCGGGTGGCAAATGTTTATCCCAACATGAATTTTTACACTCTCAAACCTTAACTGATTGTTACCGAAAGATCGTTTCTTAAGAGAATATAACTAGTTCATTTTCTTGATAAATACTACATTCTTATCTCAAGAATTCCATACATTACATTCAGCTGAAAAGCAGTTTTCAATTGAGTGTCGTAAAACCAAAACCAAAGTAATCACTCTGGCCAATTACAGATAAGACACAGGAAATCCATTGAACCAGTCAAAGCTGGAAAAAATGACATGTAGCTGACGCAAAGCGCGGGAAAACGCGTGCGGGCGAGTCACGATTGGTTTTGGTTTTACTTCTGATGGGATAAAAAAGATGCGCAAGTTTTTTTAAGCCAATCGTGTTGCGTAGCTGATGCAGAACTAATTACTTATTAACACTCAAATGAAAAACGCTCCAATTATACGGATCAAATGTGCACTGTATTAAGACCAAGTTAGGATAAAGAGTAAGAGAGTTAATTCCCTATATAGACTTTATTCCCAAAGTAATTCCTCTCAAGTTATTTTTAGATCACTTCCGGTTTCGGAAATCCCAAGAGGGTCTGGTAATAGCCAATCCTGGGAAGCGACTTTTGCTCACGTGGACAGTACGAGCGGCTTTCATCATCCGTCCTTATCGTGCCAGGGGACGCACAAGGCCTTACAAGCGCCTTTACAGTCGTTTTAATCCTTCACGTATCGCATGTGGTAACGTTATCCACGGAAAACTGGATGCCATGTCTAAAAATAACTTGAGATAGAACATCATGAGAATAAGGCCATTAAATCCCTCACCCTTCATCTTCTCTTGAAAAAGAAAATGCTAAACTGAATGGCTTCCAAGATGTTCGTATTACCTCATGCACTCAGTTAGCTAATATATTTACTTAGTTATTTTGAAAAGTTCCAGTTGTCAGCTAAGTGCTTAAATAAGAAATACATTCCCGGAGGAACATATTTCACAAAACATACTCTCATCTCTGACAAGCTTGCGAAAAGTCAGATACCGTCTAAATTAACCTCGGAAAGGTATAATTTTCTAAACATTAACTGAGCTAATGGATCTCTTAAACATTTTTTCCATTAAAATTTCAGTCAACACCCTCTATTTATTTTGTGCGCATCCTATTTTGGCGAACAAAAACTGTTGTTAAAATGAAAATGAACCGATTTTGATTAACTTGATTAACTGCCCGCCTTGCTAATTAGCGTACTTAAAAAAGTGTAGAATTTTCCCAAATATAGTACGCCAGCAATAATTAGACGCACTACTAAAATAGGCTTTTCAGAGAAATTTCCGCCCTACGCCTGTCTTTCAATTAAGGGTGCGTTTCTTTAAAAAAATCCAATCCTGGATTTTCTTAAAGAAACGCACCCTAAGATAACAGTATACATTTAATAAGGCGAGCTTTAAAATCAGAATCAATTATTGATGAGTTCTGTCGTGCAGCGCAAAAATGGTTAATATCAGAGACAGAAAATCTTCTTGAATATCTTTCTTTGAAAAGAGAAATAATTTTTTTTTCCGCAATCCAAACACTGTTTTGGTAGTTAAAAGAGCGGTCAGATCTCCCTTAACTATCTTTCGTGAAAGTAGACAAAATATGCAAGATTACAACAATGAGGTTAATTGCTGAAAAGTGACAGTTTTTCCGTGTTTGGTGAAATATTCCATTATAATATCAAGATGACTTAAAATTGTCAAAACTTACTATATAACGGACTTTTGTTTCATTGCAATAGTCATGCGAAGATGTAAGACACTACGACGAAATACAAGCAGTGAAGGACAAATTATACATGAAAGTACCTTTGCAACGATAGCGTAAACTCTTTCGGGTTCGGATTATCTTCGTCCGACACGAGACGTAGCCGAAGGCACCTGACTCCTTTCCAGTTGTAATTAGACACGAAACATCAGCTACGTCAGCTGATCTTAGCCACTTAATGAGACATGCATGACTCAGGTTTCTTTACTTTTTCCAATGTGCCAGAGAACGTCGCCTCCTGATAATTTTCAATCATCGCATGAGGCTTCTCTACGATTCGAGAAGCAATCCAATTTGCTCCCTTTGTGGTGGTCGACATTCCTTCACGTATTTACCTCGATGACGTACATATAATTCCCATATGGCGATTTATCTGTTTAGCTCGTCCCCTATGTCATGTGAGACATAAACAGAATTCTTCTTAACTACGAAGAATAAATGTGATACCAGACTGAATCCTTCAAAGTTAAAACACTTAAAAACAATCCAAAGATGATAATAAAATCTTTTAGGCCTATCTAAATCTTTAATTTGTGTTTGTCGTTACAACGGGGAGATACTCGTTAGGATAAAATGTTTAAAAATAGCTTGAACTTTGCCTTTTCACTTGTTCAGTAGACCCCATGAGAAAGTGTCTTTATTTTGAAAGCCACACAGAAGTACTACAGAAGACTTCAGGTTGCTATAAACAAACGTCCTGCATCGAATCAGAATGGAACACTGCTCATACCGACCTTGAACTTGAAACATAAATGGTTGTTGCCTAAAGGCAAGTTTTGAAATTATCTTCGCAGTAGTTGCCATGAGCACGTTTTTTATTGTTTTGCGAATATACACCTATGTAATGTTAGTGATGTGTAGATGTTTGTGAATTTTCATTATATCTCGAGAGTGTTCTATTTATAGCAAATCCCAAAAATGGACGGCTTAGAGGTCTTTCAAAATTATCTCTTAGAAGAAAGACTTCGGGTTTCCGCTAGGCATCGCTTGTGATCACGAATTGGAAATACTTCAATAAAAAAGCCTACAACACAATGCTATCCTCGATGTACAGCTAGAGAAAGAAGATTGGGTGAATCATATTTAATACACATCAATTAAAACCTAAATTATTCGCTGGTAAAAATTTCTGCTCTCAGTTTATTTTGTCAGTTCAGCATGACAACAAATACATAATTCTACATAAAACACTGGACGTGATTAGTCGAGCCGCTGACGTTCAACGGGGGCAGGTGAATGCCGCATGGTACCAGCGCTGTGATTGGTCAGATTTTGAACTTTACTGGAAGCAGGTGCTGTTGCGGTTAAGTTGGTTTATACAAGTTGCGCTCACGGTTAGCTTCTTGCGGATATCTAACGATTGAAGTTACGATCTTTTGAGTTGTTTAACAAAATGCCGGACATTGGATCCAGCCAAAACGTAAAGACGGCCCAAGAAACTCCACAGTTGAACGGAAATGCCGGCCAAAATGGTGAGAAATATCCCGACAACGAGGTAAGAGATATTTCGAATCATTGACTTATTGCATCGTTAGTTAAATTTTTCCCCTTGCGAAAATCATGGAGATCTTAAAGCCGACGCCGATAACTATAGCTCATTATCAAATTCAAGTTTAAAGTGGTTATTTTGACGAGGGGAAGTCCAAGAAACGAACTTTATCGTAGAACTGGAAACTTCAGGTTAAGATAGTGAAGTCTTGAAAATCCCCGTGCAACTAAAAATGGTCGGTTATATTTTACACTTAGATGCAAATAAACGACTCGCAATGTGTCAGCTGTTGAGTAGCTTGTTGCGGGTATTTGGTCTGGCCTGGAATTTTCACGCCGAATCTTTGCGATACTGGAAATTTCACTAAGTGATAACGACTTGCTTTTATGGTCTTCTGCGATAACACTGCATATTTACCAGTTTGATCCCCGCGGGGTTTTTCCACGGTTAAGTGGAAGTTCACTGAAAGGCAGTTTTTAAATGCGATAGAGTAGTATAAGTTCTATAGGCTAGGGCGGTTAAGACTGATACTGCGAGACGCCTATTTAATTGTAACAAGATGATGGTAAGACTGGTAAGATTTGTGACTGTTTCCTCGTACTACACTCCGGTCTCCAACAGGTCCACAGTTTTAGCAAGTTGATAACTTGTAACGGTTTGCAAAAGTACACGACTTTTTGTCATATGGTACATACTGTGTGTTCTCGGATGGTCGTTAAGCCATCTCACGGACGAGATGAAGTTATTTCACTGTTCGCCTTGAGCACATTTTAATCCCACTGCGATTGTAACTGTTGCTGAAATGTTAGGCTACCGTGTTACGACTATTTTTAAACGTTACCTGGTCGCCATAACAATTTATTACAGCCTTGGTCGACCTTTGAACAAATTGCGCAATTTGCGTACTGTTAGGGTAAGAGCTTCATTTCTGCGGATTGATCTGAAGACGTCAAAATAATAAAATAATTATTGACTGATGTCTGCGAACACGAAAGTTTTTCCGGAGATGGAAACATTCTGTTCATGATGTATTGCGAAACTGAATGACTTTGTGAATGGGAACGATCCAGTTTCCGCAGAGTTTTAAATTCGTTTCCTTGAGTTTTAGATTTCCTGTTTTAAGATGTCTCCGTTATTGATTTCCAGCCAAGTTACCTCGTTGGACTTTTTGCAAACTTGGTTATTTTTAAAAAAATATTTGTGTTCGAGAGCAGCATAACCAATATCTTCAGTAGGAGTAGAAAACAACTTTCGAGGTCTAAAACAAAATTTAATCCTTTTGTGAACGAACCACAAAAGCGCAAACTTTTCCCAAGTCAGCCATAAACTAATTTACTGGAACAACGCACTTTATACGCCAGAAAAACAAAAACTAAAATAGTATAAAGGCACTAACTAAAACAATGTTTTTTTTGCGAACTCTGTTGATTTGGATTTTATGACTGGCAACATCTCAGCAAATTCCTTTGTTTTCGCTTGATATTTTAGGGTTCCATCAAAAATATATCTTTACCTCAAACCGGGAAGCGAAAAGCAAACTCAAATATCATGACTACATTCAGATTTCTGCAGGATGTTATCATTTCTCACCGCTTTTGTCCTTAACTACCTCCGCAGTGAATTACCTGATCTCCCACTTACCACTCGTCCGTTTCCCGCCGCTAAATATTATTCAGTTTTTAAACAATCGATCAAAGTTCATTAGACTTTCAGATTATTTGTTACCATGAAAAGTGAGGCTGGACGTCATTGCAAGAGAAAACGAACGTGAAGTTAC
Source organism: Orbicella faveolata (assembly GCF_042242905.1). Taxonomy (NCBI): domain Eukaryota; kingdom Metazoa; phylum Cnidaria; class Anthozoa; order Scleractinia; family Merulinidae; genus Orbicella; species Orbicella faveolata. The sequence goes on from NW_028301577.1 coordinate 8,463,759, forward strand.
CAGGGCAGCGTGCATGCATTTGAAAATGTTAGTTTGCGGCGAAAAAATATCAACTGTCAAAGCGGACAACTCGTGCGTGGTAAAGTTGTTTCCATAGTAAAGTGCTCTGCTTTTGAATGGCTTTCGCTCCCGCAGCTTTACATTTAGTATGCGATACTGATTGACACTCGAGAAACAACTGTCGGTCTGTAACCAATGATATCAGTTCACTGAAAAGGTCCCTATTCAATTATTTATCACAGTTGATTGACTAGCAAAACTCCACTTTTTAACGAATACTCTCCGTCGATCTTTATATAAAGGCGTCCGGTTACCACATGAAATGTTTATATCCTCCTTCCCGGCCCCTTAAGAGTGTTGACGTTTTCCTTTTTCGCGACATCGAAGTGTAAAGAAATTGAATATGGATTCATCTTGATCCTTGTAAATATCAGGAAAATAACATGACCGGTGGAAACCAGAATCACAGTCCAACTGGAAGCGCCAGGTCGCGAGGAAGTAGCAGAGGGAGTCCAGCTCCGAGCTTACAGGAAAAAGAAAAGATTGATCTACGATTGTTCGTGTATCCCCTGGAAAAGAAATGTCAGTGTCCGATTTGCGAAAGCGTACTCCGTTATCCAGTACAGTTTAAGGAGTGCGGCCATCGTGTGTGCTCTTCATGTTTTCCCGAATTAGCAAGGTAAGTTCGTAGCTAAGTTTCGGTTTTCGTCGCTGTATTATTGTTTTGACTTCGCGAGGAGCGATGCATTTTTTGTTAAAGTACCACACGGTTGCGGTTTAAATTTAACACGTATTTGAAATTTGTCGGATGACATATGGCAAGATATTGCTCGCAGGGCGAATGGTTTTCACATTTTATCCGCTTTCGGCCTGAATTTGCCCCGTAGAATTAAAAAATCTTGTGATAATTAATATTTCCATTATTGTTAGATACCGCTTTTTAAACGATCGTTTCAGTTTTTAAGAAATTAAAAATGCAAGGGATTGGACAAACTACAAGATTATTCTATTTGCGTCAATTTTTACAAAAACAAAAAAAACCCTGCGAATTGCGAAAGAGTTTATAACAATTGGAAGGAATACTGGACTCTTTTTAGCACGTTAATTTCGATTTGGTATGGGAAACTTTTAAATGGGTTTTATAGCCGCAAGGAATGAAACCATAAGCGTTCGTTATCCTAATTCAATGGTAAATTAATACAATTCAAAAGATTTAAATAACGAGAAAATGAAAACGCTCTTGCTTTTCGTTTTCCATCAGAGCTGATTTTGTTTTTGGATAGGGAGGGAAATATTTTGTTAATATTGTATACACAGAACGGAACTGACAGAAATTGACTTCTTTCCATGCAATGCGTAATTTATTCCCTTTACTGCGTGCAACACTCAGACGTTCGATAAACAAATAAAACTCAAATTTATGCAATTTTACATCCATTTGCTTTGAAGACTTAAACTTGAATTATATTTTGATTGTGGTTTCCCTTCCATTTAATCAGCTGGTTTAATTTTTGTCTTAAAATATAATACCTATTCTGTGCTTTTCTCTTCTCCCAGGGTTGAACCCCGTTGCCCAGTGGACCAGATCCCGATCAACAAAGATGACGTATGTAAAACGAGCGAGTGTGTTTACCGAAATATCGTGCAATGTTATATCATTCGTATTATTTCCTAAAAATATCTGGTATAAATGTGTGAATTTAATGCTGTTGTTATATAGTACATTATCAATCTGTACAGTTCTGTATTCGTTTCCAATACACAGAACCGATTTATCGCTAAATCTATGAAAAAGGAAATGACGCAAAAATATAGATAGAATAGTCGAAAACATTTCGTTGTAAATGTATTGATCGGACAGGAAATCTTCCCGCATATTATTTACTGCAAGACTTTCCTTATGACGAAATAATTTTGACAGAAATAGATCCAAACAAGGCTTTTTCACCGTTTGTCGAGCAAAGGTTTTTCGCTGATTGTTGGGAAACTGAAGTAAATCTTGTTTTGAACGGAAACGTCGCTGACGAATCAACACCCTTATTCACATTTTTCAATATTGTGAAAAAGCCGCGTTCTTCTGGCATGTGAATCACTTTTGTTCGAGTGGAAAATCTAATATTCAACGTAACGTTGATCTATTTGTATCAATCAAGAATTAAATAGTGTTTTCATTTTTATTTCAAATTCTGCTTTAAATCTTGTTACATCAGGCGATGTTTCGAGCTCTTTTACGAGTTAATGGTTTATGAAAAACTGCAATGCTTAAGATATGAATCGGTCAGTTTCATGCTAAATGAAAACGGTATCGGTCACTGCGATTGATTGGGAACTTTCCTCGTGAAACGTGGAAGTTCTTGCTTGAATTTTCAGATTTAATAGGTGTACAAACAAAGTGGATCGCGATTCATGATGGAAAATACTGAAAACCTACCCTTACGTATCCCCCGATCAGGTAAAATTTTGATTTGACACTTTACCACTGCAGATGTTAATTGTGCCTTCACTTTGACAGGCCTACGTGGATAAGGCGTTTAACAACGAGATTCTGGCTCTTGATGTCAAGTGTAAAAACAATGAATGGGGCTGCAAGTGGGAGGGCGAATTTCAGAATTACCAGGTAAGCTATGCAGATTGTGTTTTACTAATTTTAGCTAATAAAAATAATTTTAAGGCAAGGAATCGCCTTTGTTATAAACACTGGCTAAGAGTTTTAATCAACGCGTCTTGTTGACGTTTATTTAAGTGCTTTCTGCATGCGTGGTAAATTGTCATTTGCTGTTCAAAAACAGTGGTTTGTTTGTCTTGCTCTCTAGCGGCGTTTCAGCATTCGCGAGTTTTATTAAGTGTTGAATAGAGCTTCCTTCCTAATGATGTAAAGTGGGATGATTGGACGCGTCGCTGAAGAAAAATGTTATCATACTAACGAAAATAGGGCCTTTGTGAGTTAGAAACAGCAGATAGCAGATGTCAACGGGGTGTTCGAGAAAACACCTATGAATGAAAAGAGATTCTCTGTATAATCTTGAAACGAATCTCTCGATTTTTTAGTTTCTATTTTTTTGTTTTCTCCAGTTCCAATAAAACTGAGATAAAAAGAGATTTACAGAAATGCAAAAATTGATTCCTGTTTTCCCAAACGAAAACAAGTCAAAGCTGGCACCTGTTCTCGCAAGAAAATGACTCACTTAGCCTGTAATATAATCTTCATTTTCGGTTTTCATTTCTTATTGTTCCAAATTTATAAATTACACATTGTTTTCTTAAAATGCCGGAGAACGCCGCTAAGCGCCGGCGATGGCAATTAAATTTCGGCAGTTGAAGCCGTGAAATCAGGAGGAATATTGAAAATATTATGAAAATAACTGGCAATGGCGGAAGAGGTTTTTGTTTTTGTTAGTTATAAATAGAACGTTTTTCAGAATTTTCCTCCGCTTGTATTTTTAGCATAACTCTTATTTCTACGGTTCCGGAAAACATTGTCTAAATATATAGCTATGGTTTTTTTATGTTTTTAGCTTTATTTTGCTTAATGAAAAAGCGAATTCGCGGGGGACTGAGCGAAAAATTAAATACCCATCAGTTCTCAAAAGAGCAATCAAAGAAAGTAAAGTAGAAACATGTTTTCAAACTCAAAAACTACATTCTGTGCCATTTACTTTAAGAACAAGTACAATTACTCGGCTAAAACGCTTGAAAAGAAGGTATTTACTTTCTTATTCCATACCGCTTTTGACAGGATAACGGCGTTCAAAATGTAGGCAAGTATAGCGTGCACAATGTAGGGTTTCATTTAGGGATAACAGCTACTCCCTCTTCTCCTCTTCCTCCGGAATATTTTCTGTAATTTAACACTTAAACTACGAAAGCCGAGGTAGAACTTAATATTTGAGGCTTTGAACACTTTTGAAATTACCCTATATTTAAATCCCAGTATTTTTGCTCGCATGGTTGCTTGATATTTAATGTACACAGCGTTTAATAATCACCTGACAGTTTACTTTGATGACAAGGGAGCTGATCACCAGCTTAAGCCTCCCTTCACCTCCTACCGAGTCAGTGATGGAGATCGGAGACTGCTGGTCCTAAAAGGCCTGCAGTTTCTGTTTCCAGCTGTCGCTCTGGCCACATCTGGCGAGGTTGCTAAGCAACAATATCAATGTCGCCTCTTAAAAAAAAGTCTTGTATTTGTGTCCCTCACATCCTTCAGTTACCAACAATTACAGTAAAAAAGAGAGGTGCGGTGGTCTCATGGTTACTGCGGTCGACTCCAGATCGAGCGGTGCGGGTTCGAGCCCTGGCCGGGGACACTGTGTTGCGTTCTTGGGCAAGAAACATTACTCTCATAGTATAGTACCTCTCTCCACCCAGGTGTATAAATGGGTACCGGCCAACTTAATGCTGGGGGCAACCCTGTGATGGACTAGCATTTCATCCGGGGAGGGGGGAAGTATAAATACTCCTAGTCGCTTTATTCCGCAAAACCGGGATAAGCTTCAGACTGATTGGCCACTTGGCTCGACGCAGACTTTACTTTGGCCTTGAAGTAATAGGTCTTGATCGATATTTGACATCAGAAATGCTCTGTTTGCGTTTCAGGATCACGTAAACTCGAATTGTGAGTACGCGGAAATCCTGTGTATGAACGACTGCGGAGCTAAATTTCAGAAGAGATTTCTGCAGAAACATCTCGACAAAGATTGTCCGAAAAAGATAATCGCTTGCCCATACTGTGATGACAGACATCTTAGAGAGGACAAGAAGGTAAAGAAATTAGAGCAGATTAGATCCCATTAAGCGGCCATCCCCGAGGAAATGGGAGGTGGCCGTTTAACAGGGGTTGGCCACTTATTAGGGTTTGTTAGGATTTAGCATGAAACTGGTGCACATGATGAAGACTACATGTCACTGTTTTTTTTATTCCCTTGTCACGGAAATATTATATCCTTTAGGGGTTTTATTTACAGTATTTTAGACGCAATGATTTCGGGACTTCGATGTCTGGCCGCTTAATTATGGGATGTCCGCCTAATAGCCCAATAATTGTTCGACTCTAGAGCATATCAAAGATGTAAAGCGAGGAATGTTGCAAAGGTAGAGATACATTTTGCCAACCTACCAATCATTCACGATCGCTCAATTCTTGCTTTTCTTGATAGATTTTGGCCAAAACTGTGCTGTTAAAAGAAACAGGATAAATTTGTATAAAGGTTTAGAGCCCTGAGGGCAAATAATGTTAGGCGATATGAATTACTGTTGTCAAACATTTGCAGTAAAAACCGTCTTTGGCACATAGTATTGTGAAAATACTGAATACCAAAATCCAATAAAACTGATTAAAGCTGTAAGCTTATGGGGCCGGGCTCTCTCTTTTTGAGAGAGGTAAGAAATACTTTTGACTGATGCAATTTGTTTTCCAGGCACATCTGGCAGATGAGTGTCCCAAACTGCCGCTGCCATGTCCCAACAAATGCGACAAGAAGCTGGAGATTCCTCGAGACGAGGTAAACTTTAATATGGTATCATGTCAGTTTCTTCGTTTGACACAGTTCCACTAACAGGTCCTTTAAGCTTAAAATGGACACCTATATGCTTAAAGTGGAGACTCAATCATGCTGTATTCACTTGTATGTCTTCATGCACGCCATTTACGGATATACTTTGGACCTCACCACGTGACCAGCTCCCAGTTGGCCTGATAGCTCAGTTGGTATAACGCTGCACCGGTATCGCAGAGGTCGAGGCCTCGATTCCCGTTCAAACCTGAATAATTTCCTGGCTCTATTTTAATTTGCGTACATAAATGCGGTCTTTGATTCAATCATACTCTTTCCTTTTCCACAGTTGGACCAACATATCGAAGAGGTTTGTCCGAAGACGAAGATGATCTGTGAATTTGAATATATTGGCTGCACACACAGGGTAAGTCTATACAACCTTGTTGAAAGTGAAGAATGATCATCGCAGTTAATTTTCCAATTTAAGCAATTGGAAAGAAGAAGCCTGAAAAATTCAGGGCTTCAACGGGATTCGAACCCGTGACCTCCGCGATACCGGTGCGATGCTCTACCAACTGAGCTATGAAGCCACACATTGGGAGCGAGGTCAATTAATTGAGTTCATATCTTCTCGTGAGGAGTGAAATGATGCGTACATAAAACATCATTTCACTCCTCACGGGAAGATATGAACTCAATTAATTGACCTCGCTCCCAATGTGTGGCTTCATAGCTCAGTTGGTAGAGCATCGCACCGGTATCGCGGAGGTCACGGGTTCGAATCCCGTTGAAGCCCTGATTTTTTCAGGCTTCTTCTTTCCAATTGCTTAAATTGGAAAATTAACTGCGATGATCATTCTTCACTTTCATCTACTACCGCAGTTCACATATGAATTATTTCATATAAACTTCACATCATTTCACTCCTCACGGAAAGATATGAACTCAATTAATTGACCTCGCTCCCAATGTGTGGCTTCATAGTTCAGTTGGTAGAGCATCGCACCGGTATCGCGGAGGTCACGGGTTCGAATCCCGTTGAAGCCCTGATTTTTTCAGGCTTCTTCTTTCCAATTGTTTAAATTGGAAAATTAACTGCGATGATCATTCTTCACTTTCATCTACTACCGCAGTTCATATATGAATTATTTCATATAAACTTCACATCGCAACCTTGTTGCTGACGATTTTTTTTATTTAAATACCTCAATCGAGGAAGGTATGTCAGTTTCAATGGCAGGAAAATTCTGAAACCCTATGTTCCCCCATGTAAATTTGTCAGTGATATAATATTACTCTCAAAACGCAAAACAAGAACTGACGCGAAGTTTTCCGAGATGTCCAATCACTGATGATTTCTAATACGCACTTCTGAAGAGCGGAACTCTATTTCCCGCCTTTTTCATGTGACGTTATTGATTTTACTCTCAACACTTAACCAATCGGTGAACGAACTTTTCTCACATTTCCAACCACGGACGACTTTGTAAGCGCGCTTCCTGATAGAGAGAAATAAGAAAATTCTGAAATTCTTTTTCTCGCCAAATAAACTTTGCATTTAAAGGAGCTATACATCACGATTTGCGCAACTTGAAAAGTTGTTCAAGTTTGTCGTTTTTAATCTGTTTCAATCTTCTCCATCCTTAACCATTCTTGTTCCTTAATGGTTTATTATTACCTCTTTGTTGTTTTTCTATGTTAGTAAACTACTATTTTCATCTTTCTTTCAATTTTAAGGTAATTTTGTACGCGGTCAAAATAACTCAAAATGCCGGCATAACTGAGCTCCTTTAATGTAATTTTAACTTATGAACTCTACTTTCTTTTACAGTGCAGTCGAGAAAAAATGCCAAAGCATTACAAAAGCAACATGATCGAACATGTGAAGTCGATCTTTACGAAGATAACAGAGCTGGACCAGACACTAAGCAAACACGAATCCACACTCAAAGAACAAGCCGACCTCATCAAAGCCCAGGACAAACGTGTTGGAGATCTGGAGAAGATCGCCAACAGTCAGCTCATCTGGCGCATCGAAGACTACTCGCGCAAAATGAAGGAAGCAAAGGCGGGTAATGGAGACACACTGTTTAGTCCGACATTTACCACGAGCAAACACGGGTATCGCTTGTGCGCATCGGTGTGTTTGAACGGCGATGGGAAAGGAAAAGGGACGCATATGTCTGTGTTTATCAGCGTGCTAAAAGGTAATAAAAAGAACGTCTTATGTATTCTCGATATTAGACTGGATTTAGAGCGGTTTTCAGTCTCAATCTCAATCAATTTGAGTGTCCTAGAAGCAAAACCAAAAGCCATTTTAAAAGAAATGAAATTTATATGTGAGCGGTGACCAAAGTAGCAAGAGCTTTCTGGTTGGACACCGCCATGGTCAAGTAAATGGCAGGAAAAAAATTAATTCAGCTAAGCTTGACCTACACACACGGCACTACATTACAACATACATACACCGTATTCACACTTATACAGCAACAAAATCAAAGAGCAAAATATGCAGCACCAAACTCAAAATTCGTTATTCAGATTTTTTTTAGATTTTATTAATTGACACTATTTACAGACATATTTCACTATCGCACACTATTACAAAAAATTCATTAATTAAAAATAAGGAAAATATAATAATAATAAAACCAAAACAAAATGTGCTCAGTGACCAAAGAAGCATATGCTATCGTGTTGGTCACTGACACGTTCAAAAATAAAAGACAAGACACATCAATTAATAGAAACAATGCAACAAAGGAAGTAAAATGTGAATAACAAAAGTATTCGAAATAAATAAGTTAAATGCTATATTTAGATTGTTGGGCAAACACCCAATTCTGAGGGGTTGAGGGGTACAGATTTCCAAATCTCTGAACCAGAAACCTATAGGTTGACCTACTCATATCAACAATTTTTGGTGCTGTTTCAGGTGCGTTCGACAGTTTGCTCAAGTGGCCATTTGACTACCGCGTCACCTTCTACCTTCTGGATCAAGACGAAGATCACGCGCAACGGAAGCACATCAAATTCAGCATCAAGCCGAACCCGTGTCCAGAGAATGAACCATTCCTTGGCCGACCTAAGCTCGAAAAGAACGCTAGCTTCGGAGGAGCAAAGTTCGCTAAACACGAGGAAATCGAGACCAGAAACTACTGCAAGGACGATACGATCTTCCTCAAGATATCTGTTGATTGTGACGGATTGAGTGAGCCGTAGAGAATGCATTAATTTCAGTACAGAACTGCGCATGACAATCAGTAGTGTAGTGCCACTTCATACAGCAGTGCACCTTTCAGTCAACTGTGCGGCGCAGCGGGCGAAAATTTAAGAAGCCTGCCACGAGTTTCAGGGATTGTCAGAGAACCCCTATAGCTCAGGTTGTTGGAAGGACCAGTTACGCTTAAGATTATCCAATAACTTTTAGGGAGACTGGATAAACCCGTTGAACTTTTGGCAGAAATGATGGAAGCTTATTTCAGTAAGCCGAGAAGAAGGCAAGTTACTTGACCTTACTCAAGTTTTCATTTTCCAATTCAGGTCCCCCGCAAATTATTGTATGGTTCCTAATACGGTATTAAGGTGTTAATCCGTCTTGTTTAAAATCATCATCTTTAACTGCTAAATTTTTTTTTTTTGAAAATTATGCCTCGGAGTGGGGCGGAGGTACCTTTATCAGTGTGTATTACGAAATGCATTCCACTTTCAATGTAAGGCACTTATGAATAAGAGAACTCTCTCGCTGTGCGAGGAAGTAATGGCAGTGTGCGGGACATAGATAAGTAGTTTGTTGTGCAAACACTACGAGCTTGTTTTAAATTATTGAAGTCATGTATCCGTTTTTACGGAGGCCAGGAAAAAATAGTGTTGTCCCCAAAAAGCAGCAGTGGGGTATTTAGAAAATATTTGGAGACAGTTGCTTTTTTTACCATGGATGAATCTCCTCACGGTCAGTTTACAATTACAAGGGATGTTTTTCGCCGGGCGCTCAAGGCAATTCATAGTTTAAAGTATATCCTGCCACACCTAAAATAACCAATTAAATGTATCTGCTTTCAAAGAGTTTAGATTTAAACCTTTTAAGGCAGTGTTACGGTATTGGATAATTTGGAAATACTAAATAGTTCAGGGGAGGGGGGGTGGGTTAACAGGGAAATCTTGAAAACCTGTCACAGAAATTTAAATAATGAATAGCCAAGAATAGGCTACAAGAAGTAAATAATCTTAGATAATCGATAAGCTTCTAATAATGGATAAACTATGCTCGATTTCCGCCGCTATCTCAAGTCCAGTCCATGTTCCTCCTCTTTCTCCCTGATAAAGAGGCCGAGGAGTGTCTTCGGGGGAAGAGCGCGGGCTCCTTTCCTAAACAGCGGCTGGTAATCGAACCTATGAATAGACACGCACATAGTTAACTACTTTAAGTCCACCCCAGGGAACAACTTGAATTGATATACAATCAAACCTCCTTTAGGCAACCACTTCTTTAATTTATAGATTAGAGGAGAAAGACCCCAGATTTAAGTCTGCAGTCAAATTATTGTTATATATTGACACATGCTGCACTGGAGCACCCAGCTTAGCTTGACAAAACTACAAGGTTCGACTGTCAAAATTAAGAAATAGCATCATTACTTTTAGCCAGTACAATTAAGCCTACGGTACATCTTTAGGCTCTTCACGTAATCTTTCCTCCCTCAAGGAAAGAACGCGTGACAGACCGAATGTACGTCCTTGTAGAAGGCTAAACTTCTGAAACTTGTGACGAACTCTATAAGTGTTGGTAAGCAACTGCACGCTCATTAGACATGTGAACTTTAATTTTCTATCTGTTCGAAAACGTAACTTATTGTACATTCATTTGCTTACACACCACGGAAAACAGTGGACTTCAAAAGTAAGAACATGTTAATTTTCGTAGTCTTAGCTCATTAGATTTTGAGATATTTTCAAGGGTAGCAAACTACCTTTTATCGTGCAAGTTTCCAGCACTTAGTTGTAAATAAAGATAAACGTTTTTAAATGAAAACTTCGAGTCTTGATGAGCTTGATTCAGTAAACTAGTTTAGTTGTTGATACTTTCTAAAGACACGTGGCTTATCTTATATCAAAGACTTAACGGTTGTGATAAGCACACTGTGGAGTGTTACACTTGGGCGGGGTAGAGGAAGTTTAATTCCCGCCAGAGAAACCCTATGTAATGAGAGTTATACACAACGTTTATCGCAAAAAGGGTGTGATCGACAAAAATGCTTCAGCCACTAATCAAACCACAAAAATATGAGTTTTGAATATTGAAAGGGCGTGGCACAATTAGCTACAATTTGAGGCGTGACAGTCACACCAGGTATCACAACAAATATACACGTAAATTAAGCAAGTGAAAATCGAAGTTTAATTGTATCTTGGATTGTTTATATGCAAGCTTACAAGCTCTTTAAATTTTTGGAATCATATGAATTCGTATCTGGTTAAAAGCAAAACCGACGTATGCAAACGAGACAAATGTAAGCAATGAGTTCCCCAGTACAGTGAACAGTTGCGAATACTACGATTATCAGTTCAGTAAGACACGAACGAGCTTAGGAGACGAAGTTTTGGACTTAAAATCACGATGTTGCCACGGACATTTCGCGCGCTTTGCTGCCAATTACGTCAATGCCCGCAAGTTGCCACTGGAAACGGAGCCGGTTGCCCGTGACAACAACACAAGTTGAACGTTAAAACCGGGTCACCAATCTTTCGTCGCCCCTTACTCAACTGATGATCGTAGTACATGATGGGTACTAATTGTGTAACACGAGGAAGTATGAAATTATTTCGATACTATTTTTCCATAAGTTTGAGTTAGCTGCACATCATTTGGTTCAAGTTAGCACTGTTGTGTTAACATCTCAAGTCTACACAATTTATTTGTCTGTAGCAGTTGAAGCCCTTCATCGCTTTTTTGGTCTTTTGCTGACGAGTTTGAAAGATGGATGCAGGATAGATGGCTCTCCCCACTCGATATTTTTGCTACCAACTTGGACCTGAGTAGTTGCCATCTTGGATTTCAACGGTCCGAGAAGGCATTGGAAACGATTCGAACATTACTGAAATTTTTACAAGTTAAAAAATTCACGATTTTCCTGACTTTAGTTGGGAATGATGGAAACTCCATTTTGCTTGAAATCAGTGGCCCAAACTTAAGGAAAAGAGTGGCTTTTATCGTGAGTATTTCTAACACTGTTCTCGCACATGAAACTCTAAACACGACATAAAGTAAAAGACAGGAGCCCATGACCATGGGCTCCTGGTAAAGTACATTCTCCAAGTAATGTGCTCTTTCAGGTACACATTTTGGTACTGCATTTCACTGATTTGTTCAGTATTGTACCATTTAAAACAAGAACTCCATAGGAGATCTTTATCTATTTAAAATTCACTTATTAAAAACAAAAAATAAAACTTTCTTGCACGTGTTTTGAACTATTTATAACCGACTGTATACCTCACCTCGTGAACCGAAGAGCTGGAAGCATGTTCCGCGAAACTTAAGACTAAATTAAGATTTTCCATTCAAGATTTGCCTACATTGCAGTTTTGTTTAAAAAAGAAAAAAGTATTTGCCGCACTTTGTTTTGTCAGCGCAACCTTCAGAAAGCTTCACCTCACGAATAAACTGTAAACCTTTTCCCCTCACTAAAAATCAATTAGCTGCGTTTGGTTAAAATGTTTTCGTTTGCGTGTTATATACGCAGGAACTTTACTAGAAAGTGATCGATCTACCAGGAATTTTTAGGGAATAAAAAAAACTGGAGATTGCAATACGAATGTTTTCAGTCCAATACTTTGTTTAACAAAAACAATATATTTCAAAAAATTTAAGGAGTTGCCCATCACTCTTAGTAACGAATTGTTTGCAACACAAAATTTGAAGGTGAAGTCAAGGAGGGAAAATTCGAACAATTTTGTGTAAGTACCACTTTGTTGTTTTTGCGTCGAAAAAGATTACCCAACCAGGCGTGAAATTAAATTTTGTTTCAACTGGTTTCGTTAAAAACCAGATCCGATATTTTCCGCCAATTATTCTCTACAGCAGGTCAAATATTTCTGTAACGACGTAATATAATAAATTCTGGGTTTTCACTGGCACCATTGCAAGGGAATGATTCATTAAAGCTGAAACAATGCACATCTTGTTAAAAATTTGAAAGCGGATATATCAGAACCACATTGGCGCGTATGAGTAACAAGGTCATGTTAGTCCAACATCTCCCTCGAGAGTTTTTTCCGGAAATCTAAACAACAAAGGTTTGCGGTGGAATTAGAATTACTATAAATATCTAAACAGTGCATTAGATGCCATCGTCGCGGTTTCCTCGCAAAAGACCACGAGATTTTTGTACACTTGTTCGAGAGGCCAGCTGTTTTAGTGTCTTAAAATATTTTGCATGAGAAAAGATTATCTGATAAACAATTAAGAATAATGGATTTTTAAATCTAACTGACTGGTAGTCATTTTCACTCGCATAGCTACCTGCAAGAGCGAAAAGGTTTTTGACAATTATTATAATAGCAGAGTCCGTTTGAACAATCCGTAGGCAGTTCAAAGGCTTCGACCGCAAAAATGTACGCTCTGAAAGCTCCCACACACAATTTATATTTGTCTTGAAGAAAGGTTAAATCTTAACCGGAAGCATACAAGGGATGTTTTATCCCAAATATCTTGTCATGCAAATAAACTCCCTGCCTTGCCCTGTCACGTTTGTTGTTACACTATTGTTCTGGGCATGCCCAGTCAAGCGCGGCCATCCGGCCATGCAAAATTTATTCAAACAACAAAAAAACTCCTCGCAGCCCAGTCACAAAGTGCAGCCGTCGTGAGAGCAGGTAGTTTTGTAGCAGTAGACGATCAGACCAACTGTCGTCTTTGGTGAAACTTAAGAGGATTCACTGCAAAGACATGCCGGGATATCGGGCCTTTTTCGTTCCAGCGGTGAGCGAAAATTTATTATGCCGAATTTGTCATCTGCCTGTGCGAAACGCCGTTCAGGTGTCCGTTTGTGGACATCGATTTTGCGATTCTTGTCTCAATGGAGCATTCAGTAACACGAGGTAAGCAAAGACTGTTAATTTTCTTTTTGATCCTTGTCTCATTGATGCACTAAACGTAGGCTTAAGCAGGTGAACTTCTGCGGCAAGATCGGAAGTCTCGTTTTGTGACACTTCTGGAAGATTTGAAATGTCGCCACCGACAGCAAATTTGTCGATTTTTATGAGATTTATTTTGGCGATCGGCTCATATTTTTGCTTAGTTTCTTCTGCCAAGTGTGCTGTCTTTTACTTTCGGTGCCGTTCGTTCATTGTACAGGAAATTGTGTTTTCCTCGTGAACCGAATTTTGAAAAAAAATTGATAGAATGTGCAAATATTTTTACAAGCAATTTTATATCACTCAGGCTTCGCAGAGGGGTTCCCAGTAAAACATGCTCGTTTGTCTTAATTTTTCACGTAACGACATGCCCGTATTTATACACGAATCGATGATCGAGGAACGTTCTTGCACGACAGTTCGAAGTGAAAAGTAGCAATATGTGGCTTCTTGAACGAGTGTTGACTTGGAACATCGGCAGTTTTTGGACGGTTACAGCTGCGATCGTTAAATACAAAGGACCTATTCACGACTTGTAAACATTCATTGTGTATAATTTTTCGAGACAGAGACCAAAAATTAGTGAACTTGCTTTACAAAGACCGCTAAATATACGAGAGAATATTTCAAGCAGTTAAATTAATGCAGGGAACGATCTTTAACAATACCGTTCACATGTTGTTTTACAAGCGCATATCCCCTCGAATCGATTTAATATTCGCTCGATTTGGAATGCTGCGAGAAATATTCTCGATTGTTTTAAGACTTCTGTAAACAATTTTACGTTTCTAGAATATTTTTGAAACTGAAACGCCAGCTAAGTCATTTTCCGTGTCTTCAACTTTGACAGTGAACTTCGATTTCGAAGCATTATGTCTTCAAGGAGCTGAACTGTTACCGACAAAGTCACGAGATTCTCACTCTCCATTTAACCTGTTTTGTACAAAATTAGTACCGAAATTGAGAAGCTTTTAATACGTAAGAGGTTTACCCATTCAATATTTCTGACAGACAGAACGGTACTTGTTGTTATGACAGTAATAGTTGTCGAGAAGAATTTCCTTTCGCGAATGTACCAACTAGGGAAATATCTTAGATTGTTTAATCTTTTTTGCATCAGTGTTTTTCCAAAGTTTACATTCCACACCGTAGGCTGGTTGGCAACTTTTGTATTGTCACTTTTGGTGTAGAAACGAGAATTCGAAAGGTTTTTGATAGTGGGATTTTCATTAAAACCTCTGCCCAGGAAATTACGTATTTCGTTTTGTTTGTTGTTAGGTCGAGGGTTACAGAAAATCCCTTGCTTCCGATCTGCTGTGGGACCGATCAGCCTTTGTGATTCATGTGTTTGGTGACTCGTGTGTTAAAAATTTGGGAACTAATCCAGCAGGTCGAAAAGGTGGATTTTTTAAAACCCGATTTATTTTAAAAAAAAGCTGATGACTCTAAGAGGAGATATCATGGACATGTACCAGATTTTCATAGGATGAGCACTTGGAGTGAGTTAGGCGATTGTAACATTCTAGAATATAAAAGATTATTGAGATCAATAACGGTTACAATAACATATGCATGCTAATTACACGAGCTTCGCTTTGGAAATGTGGTTTGTCGGACCAAACGATATTGTACACAAAAAAATAACCTGTTGTCCACTCGGGCGGAAAGAGGAAAATTCTCTCTCGCAGCCAGGAGGTATTTCACACCTTATCCTACAAATTGTAAAAAAGGTAAATTTTAATTAGCAAGAAAGCCTCAATTCTTTGCAATGTTTACACAAAGAAATGCCGTCTTGTCATATTTCATTTGGGCGGTGAGTCATACACCCCGAGGTACTTAAGCGAGAGAAAGAGAAACGTGCGTGACATTGTGTGAAATCGACCTGATACGACGTTTGATTGTGGCTGTAATTGACAACTTTTCTGTTTTGAATATCTCGGTGACAAAGTCTGTGCCAAACTAATAGTTGAATCAACACTGAAGCTTGCTTTGAGTTTGCGAATGTCATGTTTAGCTGTTCTACACAATATTCAACACATACAAGCGTTTTACAGAGTAAACGAACAAATGGCATCGAGTAAATACAAAACTTCCAACCGGAATTAAGCATATTTCTTTGCGTGCCGTCGTCTCGTAGAATCTTACCTTGCGTGAGCAATTAAACTGAAAAACTGCGATTAACCTTTAAGGAATTCGCGATAATGGTTATCTTGGCTTTTCGTTGCGTGATCTATTGTTGTGTGTGCCAAAAATTGGGTTTGAATTGTTAAAATTGAGAAAAACCTTTTCGGGAAAATTCCCGCTTCGCTTGAATCATACATAGCTTTGTTTGCTCAATGGTTTACTTTTGACGTTGTCGGCTCCAGTGCTTTTTTCAAAACCGCGCTAATTTGCATTAAGAGATCTCGGAAAATTTTAATTTTGGCATGTTTAATTTTCTCCTCTGTGGTTTTAGCTTACGGGAATAAACAACGTTTGAAGTCCTGGGATGTTTGAAGAAGAAATATTTCTTAATACTTAAAAGGGAATTTGAAGATTGTACATGTCTGCAAAGGCCTTGGGAAACAACTTTAAAAAAAAAAAAAACATGGTTGGGTATTTTTATCCTCAAAAACCAAAGTGCAGTATTTGAATCGATATAGGATTTCTGTCTCTTTATATTGCTTTTTTAAATGCTAATGCTGCTTATATTTTGTCTTGGTTTTGCTTGTACTTGAAGTGGCATAATAAATAGGTTCTGTTAAGGAGTCATGATGAAGCCTCGTTGAAATGGGAGTGATGTTATGACTAAAAATACAATACACTCGGCAGGGTGATAGCTAATTGATATGGTAATTTATACCACACAATATTTTAAAAGAGAAATGAAATTAGGCTTTTTGCGGTTAACAGGGAAAAGATAAGCGAATCTGTGCTCGAATTGGATCGAGCAAAGCTGCTGGTGTTTGTTGTTTCGTTTTTAAACAATAATGTTCTGACATTTATACCGCTGTCTTGGCACTTTGTCAGCTTTTGACGGAAGTACACAAACTGAGAAACATTTTTGCGGAAAACAGTTGTCAAAATAAATTTTCGCGGCGTTTTGTTGACGTTGCATTCCAAGGATCGGATTTGGGACAAAATCCCGCGGTACAAAATAAGCTAATTAGATCAGTGGTGAACGGTTGAGTTCTTTGCTTTTATTTCTAAGTATTCATAATTATCTGGTGACGCCCAGTTTTCATTTGTCAAAAGAAAAATGATATGCTGAAAAGTCCGTCAATATCGCGTCGAGTGAAAATGCCTGTCAACTGCTTATCAGCCAGAAGCTGTAATGATGATGTTTGGTGAAGCGGCGAGTAGTCGACAAGTTCTCGCCTTTAATTGCAAACGGATCGCTTTGCAAACGTAGTTAATCAAATGCCTCGTCTTTATATTTGGATCGTTCCACCTTCCAGGCAAACGGCCCGGCTGCGATGTCCGGTTGATAGCTCCAGCATCGATTTGTCCCAGGTAAGGACTTGCTTATTTCAATAGTAGTATACTGCTTTAGAATGGTTTCCTACTGCCTGCTAAAATCGCATATGTTGCGGCGGTTTTTAGAGTAAATGGAATGTTTATGGCGGCATTGATTGTTAAATAATAGCCGCTTTGACTTGTATGCCGCTAAAATCAACGATATACGAGAAGTACAAACGAAAACAACACTGCTGAGACTCCTGGAGACAGACAAACATGTCTGTTACATTCAAAGGTTTGTAAGCGTGCATTAGTCGTTCGTGTGCGTGCTGTTGTTAACAAAAAAATAAACTTACAACATACACTTCCTTGAGAACTAAGGACATGAAGTTCAAGGAAATCGAGGAATTGTGGACGCAAGATTTTCGCCTTTGGCAATTTCATTTCATTTTAGCTTGGCCAACTGTATCAATAGTTTTCCTGTTCGTGAGAACGAGGGAGCGAAATGCAAATCAAGATTCAGCTTTCTTTGTGACATCAAAGGTTAGCGCCTCGATAAACATCTCAGTGGTGAAAACAGCACTGTTTTAAAGGTCGTTTTGCCGACGCTTCAACTCGCCTGGATTTATTCCTTATGGAATGATGTATCGGCTTTTGTGTCTGTCTGCGGGGTTTTATAATGGGGTACATTATGGGGGCTTAGTGCCCTGGCGCCCTGGTTATTGATCCCGCTGAAGATTAAAGCGGAATTTCTAGTGGCGTTTTACCAGTTCTTGTCGCATACTATCCAATAATTTGAGAGCTATAGTTAAGTATTCTGCGACTCAAGCCAACTAGATGTGATCGTGACCCCATGGCAACTTTAATTTGCGGGATGCTAAATTGGCTGCACCACCCGTGTAGATCAAGAACAAATTTAGTTATTCACCCCGCAGGCTACGAGCCACCCACCAAGGTTTTACGAAAATCGGTCTAAACATCCTGGTCATGAAAGACCGCGATATATATCACTCGCAGATACGTTTAAGCAGAAATATAATAGTAACTTTGTATTAGAAGATTGTGTTGTTCTGTTTATATCTTGCAAACGCGCGCAGAGACTAGACTGGATTCAAATTCGTTCTCCGGGTCTTTTTCTTCTTTCATTGAAGAAGGATCCCACGGAACGAGTGGAGACAGTGTGTGGGAAATATTAAAACTGTGAAGAAAAGTCAAAGGAGCCACGTCACGGTTTGCGCATCTTGATAAGTTTAGCCTAAATTTTTCAAGTTTGTCGTTTGTAATCCGTGTTAATCTTCTCCATCCTAAACCATCCTTGTTCCTTTATGGTTTAACGTATTATTGCTCTTTGGTGTTTTTTTTTTTTATCGTATTAAACTACTATTTTCAGGTTTCCTTCAATTTAAAGGTAATTTTGTACACGGCCAAAACAACTCAAAATACCGTGACTGAGCTCCTTTGAGTTAGCTTGTCACAGACAAGCATATGTCTTTCTTTCTTTCATACTGCGTCTGTCTGATTCCTTGTTGTGTTGTGTGACAGATTTACGCAGATGACGTGACAAATCAGATGATATTTTCACTGAATGTTTATTGCGATCATTACCAACTGGGCTGTAAATGGAAGGGACAGCTGAAGAAACTGGAGGTATGTTAGAAACCATTGATAACGTTTTCATTAGGCAGGGAGAAGCACTTTAGCCTCCCCCCCCCCCCCCCCCTCCAACCCCTAGGTGCGTAACTTTCGTAAGTACGCGTAGAGCGCGCTCTCCTCAAAATGAAGCGGTAGAAGGCCGCGTTCGAGCCTGGTGGCCCGTCCGGGCGGCAGGGTTATTCCCGGGCCTCTTATTAGCATTTCGAGACTAAGAGTATTTCTAATCCCCCCTGGATGAGATGCATCGTAGGGTGCCAACCAGTATTAAATTGGTGCATTCTACCCGTGTCGATGAGGAAGGAACTGTGAGGGCATAGTGTTTTAGTTTGACCAAGAACACAACTAAATAACTCCAGCCCAAGCTTGATGCCGGACAGTTCGATATGAAGTCCAGCGCGCTAAGCATTAAGTCACCACACCTTTCTCCCCTAAGCGGGTAAGGGTCGCCTCTCTTATCCCTTCCACGTTTTAGGACTGTTACACAGGCTACGGGAAAGGAGCTTCCTGCTATAATTAGACAATTGGCCTAACCCCTTCAAGCCATTCTCGATACGGAAACGCCAAACTGGTAATAATCAACAATCGGATGGTTTAGAATAGAAGATTAGAGGGAATTCGAACGGATAATCTTTTAGGACTTAACGTTAAGAAAAGCACTCGTCAAAGCCGTTTTATATAATGATAGGAACTGAGATAGAGTTTCTCGGGGTGTGACAAGATTGCGTTACTCTATCATCTTTTAGGATCACATGGCCAATTGCAAGTACGCGATGGTGGATTGCATTGCGGGGTGTGGTCAGAAAGTTCAGCGAAGAAAGATCACGGACCATGTCAAGAAAGATTGCGTCAAGCGATGGATGAAATGTCCTCGCTGCAAGAAGGAAACGACATTTGAGAAGCTGCAGGTGAGAGGAATTACTTGTTAATCGTAACTCTACTATTTGGCTCCATTCTCAACTAAGCCCCACCCCCGCTTTTCTACTTGAAATTTATTAAGTCCCACTTTTTAACCCCCCCCCCCCCCACCCTCTCCCTGACCTCTTTTCCTTCTGAAACAAAGAGTAAACGGCAGCCTGATGCTACCGTGCCAATCCAGGTGCGAAGTCATATAAAGTACTAAACCACTTACGTTACGTTTAGAACCATAACTGTCCAGCGACAAGGAGGAACCCGGATCAAGAAGTGGTGACGTGTAGCAATGGTTGCGGGGCTAGAATGAAACGACAGGACATGCCGCTGCACCTGAGGAACGAGTGTTCGCATCGATGGGTCTACTGCGAATACTGCTCGGTAGAGATTGTCTTCAAAGACAAACAGGTTAGTTTGTGATACTCTCACTCACACTGGGAAATTTGAATCACTCATGAACGGTTTCAGCCTTAGAATTTCCTGGATGGGATTTTTGATAATTGCCTCAGAAAAACAAAATTTTACACAGAATTTTTTTAAAGATTTTTTCTTTACGTCCAAATTTTCTTTCAGCAAAGAGGACCGCAATGTTTATATATTCTTAGTTTTACGGCGACACGTTTACAGTTGAACCCCGTTATTTCGAACTCTCAGGGGCAACGAAAAGATGGTTCGAAATATCGGAAGTTCAAAATAACCGATAGTAAATGACTGAAAGACAAATGCAAGGGAAATGGTTTTGAGCTCGAAAAAATGGAGAATGAAAAATAATCGAGTTCGAATTAGCGGGGTCTAACATAGTTCCTCTCTGTTATAGGAACACTTAAGGCGTTGTCGGCGTTCGGTGTCGCAAACTGATGAACCAGGCATAACAAGAGGCGGGAAGCGCCAGAGCATGCCCCATTCAGTGCGCTTCGACCCACGAGGCCTGCGCGGCGGTAACCGTAGCAACAGCACGTCGCAGGAAGTCCTCGCTCCCAGCAGTCCCGCACCACCCATACGCTCCGCCTCGTTTCCAGCCTTCCTCAACTACGTTGGCCGCGAGGAAGTTGCAAGCGAAGTGGTGTATCGCGACTCGGAGCGAACCAGAGCGAACACCACGAGTCAAATGGAGGATGAAAGAGAGACGGACATTTTCACGTGCACGTGTGGACAGAGAATATCACGTGGTCAAATCACAAGCCACATGTCAGAGGAATGTCCAAGGAGATTGACTAAATGTCAGTATTGCCGCGCGCAAGTCAAGTTTGAAGATATGCAGGTAGGTTTTTGTAATATTTATTTAACGTTCATTTACGAAAGTACGTTATACTCTCAGATATTCCTCAGTTTTTTGTTTCGTAAAAGCTCTTTTATTCCAGCATTTTTCCCTCGGAGTGTTTTCAACTCTTGATAAAGGGCCTCCAAACAAACCGCTTTTAGTCTCACAATGAGGTTAATCGACCAACATCCTTGACGTCTTTCTAACCTCCCCAGCAACTCACCCGTCTTTGTGTTATACCAGAGTATGAAGTTTAGAGTTTGTTTTTCATTATTTTTTCCAGAGCCATCTTCAAGTGTGCCGTCGATTTCCTCTGAGCTGTCCAAACAGCTGTGGTGTATCTCAAATACCGCGAGAAGAGGTTAGCAGCGTTATATTCCAATAGAAAATTGTTCCAGGGACGCACTCCTCAGCGCCAGTTTCTGTAACATGAAGAGACTAGAAGCATTGGCACTGTACTCTCCCTGACGGGATGCTCGTCAATAGGCCATGTTCGTATTCTCGGTACTGGACTGGAACTAGCTTGCAGTGGAGGCTCATGCGGAGGAATGTCATTAAAAAGAGATTAATGTCATTTGCATTTGAAAAGACTCTCCACATTAGCCTCATTTGCAAGCTAGTTCCAGTCCAATACCGAGAATATGTAAAGGGTGTACTACCTGTTATTACGGCCAACTTCGTTCCCAGGGTCTCTCTGGCAACAAGGTTGTATTATACCTGTGGCCTGGCAGTGTCGTTACATTGCCACTCAACCCCACTGCTCTTGTAAAGTAATTTATCAATCTGCGGTTTTTTTTAATTTCAGGTGGATCGTCATCTTTCACACGACTGTCGCTCAAATCTAATTCACTGTCCGTTTAAGCATGTTGGCTGTCAACACCAAGTAAGTCTTCATTCATTTCCCACGCGATTTAGTTGTGAAAATAAAAATTTAGTTTCATAAAACTTTCCAGGTGATTTGCCACTCTCAACTATATAATTTTTCAGCTAATCAAACAGTGTAAATTATTTTCGAACTTCCCAGTAACTTAGCTTTAGCGGAACGCGCATATAAGGCCCCTTGACGTAACCACGTCAAGCTCCAAAAAACCCGGAAACAATCACAATTGCTTCTGAAGTGCGTTTTGGAAAACACAAAAGGTTCGAAAAATGTTACGAGGGTAATTGCAGTTTCATTATGGAAACAGCATTCTAAGTTCCTTGTCTGTTTTTTCGCAGTGTCCGCAACGAAGCCTTGCACAACATCTTGAAGATGGCATGAAGAAACATCTTGAACTCGTGTCACAGCTCGCTATTGATCAACAACAAGAGATCAACGAACTACGAGAAATTGTTAAACATTACAAACCGTTTACCGACAGTAAGCTTTACTGGCGAGTGGACGACTTTTGGAAGAAATTCGAAGACGCAAAACACAAAACCGGCGTGGAGTTGCACAGCCCGCCATTTTACACCAGTCCTTATGGGTACAAGTTTAAAATCGTGATGTTTCCTTACGGAAATGGCAGCGGCGAGGGGTCGCATCTTTCAATGTACGTTCGACTACTCCCAGGCGAGTACGACACGCTTCTAAAATGGCCTTTTGAAGGAGAGATCACTTTGTCGCTTTTGGATCAAAGTAGAGACCCGATCAGGGGCCAACGAAATATAAGCCAATCATTTAGCCCGGACCCAAACTGGAAGAGTTTTCAGAGGCCCAGTAAAAATGGCTCCACGCTTGGATTTGGTTACCCACAATTCGTGTCGCACCGAGGCTTGGAATCCACGAACTATGTAAAGGACAACTGCTTGTTCATCAAAGCAACAATAGACTGCAAATATTCCGCTGATTTTTAATATTAACATCTAATATTAACATTAACGCTGAAATTCTTAATGGATAAATTCTTATTGCATATATTCTTATTGGATATGATCGTATTGCATAAATTCTTATTCTAGGACGGACGAACTTAAATATGACATGAAAATATTGAAAATTCTAGGTTGCGACACTGTTTTCTTTTAGTATGCTTTTAATCGAGGAGTATATAATTGTAATAATCTGTTTGTATCGTTCTGAGGTATAAACTTTTATCACAGGACTTATTTTGTGTACAAACCCAGACTCACGCTTGCGCTTGCCAAAATATCAGACAAGAAATTTTTAAACATAGCAAATTTTTAAGCATATTTCCGGCTCGTTTTTAAGATGAATGTTTATCATGGAATTGAACCAACTATAGTCAAGGAACGAGTGCCCTGTTTGGCAGATCCCTAATAAGATAAAAAAAGACCCTTAATGTCTTTTATTACAATATTGACAAATTTAGCAGTCGCGTGAACACTGGAGAGTGCGGTTTAAAAAGATGTCAACTCGGACAAAACCGCTGTTTAGGATAAATGCTGATCCGAAATGGATCCATTTGCTAGCGGCTAGCTATATTATTAGTTAGAAAAAAAAAACTGTTTTAGAATCGCTGTAAACAAAGAGATCACTGAATTTGCAACAGCACCAAGTTGAAATTAAGATTGCTGTGAAGTGCTTTTTAATGTTCTGTTGAATTTGAATTTATGCTGCTGCTAAAAATGTGCTTAGTCGAGTGGCGGATACAGAGATGCTACAAAATGGGAGGACGAGGTGAATTTCTTCGAAGAAGGTAGGGAAAGGGGGAGGAAGTGGGGGGCATTTCTTGGGTTAAAACGGGGGGTTCCGGTGTCCCCTAGATCCGATCCGCCACTGACTTGTTGCACGTTTTGAGCGAAAGCGTTGAACTATACATGTACTGCATCCAACTCATTTAGTCCCATTCTCCCCGCTGATTGCCATTCTAGTCAGTTCAGTAACAAGAAATTTTTAGTACATCAACACAATATGGCCACGTCGGTAATTTTCTTTATTCTCCTCACTTTCTTTATTGTCTATCTACCCCGATATTCCAAGGAGAAACTGGGTTTCGATTGATCAAAGGTAACTCTAGTCCGTTGTACATGTAAAGTTCAACGTGTCAACGTTTTAGAATTTTTTTCTCAATTTAACATTTACTCTACATGATATTCTATTTCACTCTCTCTCTCTCTCTCTAAATGGTTTTACAGATACTACGCTTTTCTTGATCAAAAAGATTTAATAATTTAATGTAGAATTTGGACACTGCTATGCGGGTAAACTACGATGTCCGAGATGTTGGATTTATACGAATAAAAACTTTTATTGAACCTTTGACGGCCTGCTTGTTTGGTGATCAACTCAGAGAAAGAGCAACGATTTCACCAGATCAAATCACGGTCATTTAGCACACGTTCCCATTGAAGGGACGAGTGTTTCACGTAAGGAATCGAAAACGCAGTTAAAACTTACTTCAAATTTCACCTTCACATTGGACTTGTAGCCAGTCTCTTTTTACGGGTCAGATTGGATTGTTTCAAAGTGAAAGCGGTCTGGATCGACCCTTCCCATGACACTCCGCGCGCCTTAAGGTGGCTCAAAAGAGTTTCCAGCACTTATATTTGGATGGGTCGTTATAACCACTCTTTATCACTTGATGCTACAAGCATGGTATCAAAACACTGCCCAATTATTAATGAACACGTTGTTATCATTTTCGTGGCACAATAAGTTACCATAGCAACAGTATGACCTCCTAAAAACACCCTTAATTACTGTTTTAGGGGCTTACAATTCAAAAACGGCACGGTGAAATTTTTTTATATTATCAACTTTTAATAAGTATGATAAGACGCAACTTTTGGCAAAGTTTAAAAAAAATTCTGTACATGGGATTCAGAGCCACCTTAAATTTTCAAAAATTAAGGTGGCTCTGAACCCCATGTACAGAATTTTTTTAAACTTTGCCAAAAGTTGCGTCTTATCATGCTTATCAAAAGTTGATAATATAAAAAAAATTCACCGTGCCGTTTTTGAATTGTAAGCTCCTAAAGTTGTAATTAAGGGTGTTTTTAGGAGGTCATACTGTTGCTATGGTAACTTATTGTGCCACGAAAATGATAACAAGGTGTTCATTAATAATTGGGCAGTTTTTTGGTACCATGATTGTAGCATCAAGTGATAAAGAGTGGTTATAACGACCCATAAAAATCTAAATGCTGGAAACTGTTTAGAGTCACCTTAAATCACCTTAGTAAGTATCCAATCTTCTCTTCCCCCAAAACACGTAAATAGCGACTGAGTACGAGTCTGTCTCCACTTCTCATTTGATTATAAAATTGAAAGGTAGCAGCCCCTTTATGTTTCCATTCAGCTTGAGGTACGAGAGTGAGGGTAAACTTGAAAAAAAAAAAAAAAAAAAATAGGCACATAGTTCATTAAGGTAACATATCTTAATTTACGTTACGGAGCACTGGAATTACTGGAAGTTCCGGCTACATTCCAAGTTCTAAACTACACTAATTCCGACCTCTTTTTCACTCGTTGAATAGGGGATGGTATATCCATGAGGGTGGGAGGTCGGGAGCTTCCGTGTGTCCCTTTCGTGCCACAATCGGGAAACGAATTTCTTCCGATAATAAACGAATTAACCAGCAAATAGGCATACCATACTTAGATCAACTTTATTTGAGTGTCTAAAATAATTAGCTTTTAAAGCCAATTGTGAACACTTAAATAAATAATTGTACAGTTTCATGCTGAAAAGAACGCAATGGTTGAGACATCTGAAGTGTGTGCATCAATGGCGAAGCCTTGTGACAAAGGATTTCGAACGGTTCATATGAACACTTTTTCATTATTAAATGCCCGGTTGAATCATAACACGAGCTAACATTCAAACGGTAAACAACGCTTTCTAACACCCCTTGGAGAACATCGAACCTTTAATTCCCATTGCCTTGATCTTTTCTCATTTAAATAATGTGGTATTCCCCTGAGCATTTAGTATTATTTCTCTTATATGGTAATGGTTCAAACAAAGAATCAAATTCCCAAAACGTTTCAACTAGCACCACATTGCAGCAAACAAACTTGGTTGGCGTCTTTCGGTGTGCTTTATTTTCAAAGTTCTCGTAGCTGAAAAACTGTAGTTGAAGCAGAACTTGTTCTAAAGTGCTTTGGTGGTCAAGATTTTCGATGCCAGGTGCGGTGTCGCAACTATTGCTAAAAGCGGAACGTATGTGTAGGTTGGTACATTTCGCTTAAGCGAAGAATGCAAACTACAACTCTCAAAAGCCGTCGACGAAAGGGAGATAAGGTAAGAATAATTTTACTTTGGAATTCTTTGCTACATGTAGCACTATCAAATCATTATGTTCCTTTGCGAGGTAAAATTTGTCTATGTCAAATAATAGCGAACGAACTGAAGATTCTGTCTCTCTACCCAGTCTCCCAAAATAAGCGCGCTTTTACTGAGCCGTTACTGTTTTATGTACAGTTTTCTTTAACAATTGTTGGCTAATTTTTGTTTCAAATTGCTGCCAGATTCATCAGAGGAAACGAATTCAAGATGATGTTACCTGATCACAGGCATCCACATGCAATATTCATAGTAAGTGACTTTATTTCTTAAACTGTTGTTTTGGCTGTTCCACATTTCCCACTAATTATGTAAGAAACATAACCAACCTAGTTCCCAGGGCGTTTCTCTTAAATGTTGGGAGGGAAAAGTCCTGAGAACGAGGCTGAAACATAACATAACAACATGAAGTCTATGCTAGGTTTCAACGTCACAAACTGCGCACGTAGCAAGAGTCTTTTTAACAATAACTGTCTAATTTCTCACGCGCTGATTGGCTCATTTTTATCATCAATAAGAGTACAGACATATATAAAAGTTTAATTTATGCAAGCTTTCAAGCTCAACTTTAAGCCGTCAAACTGTCAACTTTTAAAACAGTGAGATTTTATGGCCTTTTTTTTAAAAAGCGAGAAAAGCTATTGCCACTGTTCGCGTCAATTTGAATAAAATTCACTTGTCTTTGTTTACGGTAAGTTTATGGCCTCTTTTCCCCTCATTAATTCCCGGTATTCGACCTTTCTGGGGTTTTGTTATTGTAAAAAACAAATCAACGTCAGTTTTTTATGAGTCTGTCCTCTTTTTGATGATAAATTTCGTCATAACATTGACAAAGTTTCCTGCGGAACCACTCGTCTGCGGCTCGTGGTTCCACAGCCATTTTGACAATGTTTCAAGTCAAATGGAGGCTATTTGTATATTTCTATTGTGAAATGAGTAACTATGAATCCTAATAGATGTAGAGATCGTGTGAAGAGAACAAAACATTTCCTCGGTATACTTTTCAACGCATTCTTTTTCACAACTTGCTACGATCCCGGATGACCGGAAGTTGACGACATTCCTTCCACCAGGAAATTCGTCTCAGGTTCTCTGGGTTCTGTATGATCGCTTCGTGTAAGTTTTCGTGGGCCTGAAGAGAAAATAGTCCACAATGTTAGATTACCTTCAGTCAATCGATGAAGTTTAAGAAAATTGTCATTTTGACCTTTGGACCACTTTCTGTTGGGTTTGCAACTTTTCAGCCAATCAAAGCAACCAGAAACTGCACGCATATCTGGCTTCCTCCAAAATTCCCAAACTTTTCTTTTTCAGTGTTTCACTGTAAAATAAACCAAAATCCTTTGCTTTCCCTATGTTTATGGCCAGAAATCACTTCGATGGCAGCTGGACGTAAACGAAGGCAGTAAACGTCTGTTTTAGTCACCAACCTCAATTTCTGCCACGCAATGTATGACGTACACGTCAGGTGATAAAGGGATCCACCAATCAAAGTTCGAACAGTTTTCAAGCATTCTAAATTTCGCGCCAAAAGGGTGGGAACAATGAAGCAGCTCGTAGCGCGAGCGAAGTAGCTCTAGTGATCTTTCGAACACAATAAAATTTTCATATTTACGAGTCCAAACAAAACATCACATCCTGTTAGTGTTAACGAACCTTTCCATTACTGTGTCCAATGGGTGAATTGAGGATAAAATCTGGAGGAGCCAAAGCATCCACAAGAGCTACAGCCTCGTCTTTTAACTAAGAGAAATACAAACCAGAAGAAAGTTCAATAATGCAAAAACCACTGTTTGAGAAAACACTACTCTAGAAATGTGAGGTGTGAGGTGTCAAGTTTCAAATGCAGATGGGGTCCCCTTTAATGACAAGCGGACATCCTTCAAGGAATTGCTCTCTAAATTTTAATATAGCTGGATTCACATAGACTGAGAGAATGTTTGGCCCTATCGCTGCTAAGACATTTCAGCAAACCCAGACCAGAACACAGCACATACCTCGTAGCAGAGACTAAGAATAGCTGCTCTTACAATCCTGGCGTCGTTCGCTGAACAGCAGAAGCCGCCTATCGCAAACCGGCAAAAAAACCTTCATTAGTTTGTACAAAGTTTAACTTCAGACACTTGGGAACTTAACTACTTAACTAACAGAAAAACTGATCCTACACGGAACGAGTTCGATTTCCATGGAAACGTCACTCGTCAAAAGTGCTCCAGCCAATCAGTACCAATATTCTGCCATCTCGACCAATCGATTGAAAGTGAAAACTAATTGTTATTTTTGATTTTCCCTCGCTTGTCGCTGGCAATAAGCTTAACGGAGTTCTTTGATTGGTTTATTTTTCTGTATGCAAGTTGTGATTGTTTTATTCAGGAAAGACTGCCCTAAGAAAAACGTTTTCAAAAACGGACAGCAGTCTTCCACAGTGGTAACCTCACCTTGGTATAGAGTGGTGAGATGTGTCTCCAGAGAAGACAAGCCATACAAAGAACAAAGTCTAAGAAGAACTGGTTTTAGGGCTGGTGGAGTTTCATCCTCGTTGAAAATGGCTTCTTTAAATCTTTGCAAAACTGTGCACTGAAAAATAAAATGGTCAACATTAAAAAAGATGGGTCAGTTGCC